>NC_057801.1:21617391-21888227 GCF_018294505.1 Triticum aestivum
CGCTGATGCCGTTCGCCTCCATTGTTTCTCCCGCCGCTGATCCCGTGTGTCTTTGTCGGCAGGGACAGATTCTCCGGGCGTGGGATGATCTGATTTGATGTACGGGAGGGTGGTGGTTTGGTTGGACTGATGTACGGGTGGGGTTTTATAAGCTTGTGGCGCATTCCTACCTACCAGAAGTTATATTTTTATACCGTACCAAATACCAAGTACAGATACCATTCATACAAAACGAAATTTCTCCGTGGCGGCTACGCGGCCACGCACGGGTGATTTGTGGTATACAAGTCTATGGTGTACTCCTAACTTCCAACAGTTCTATTTTTCATAAGTTTGTGGTGCATTCCTACCTACCAAAAGTTGTAGTTTTGTACCGAATAATTAGAGATACCAACCATTCATACGGAAAATTCTCACTGGCGGCTACGCGGCCATGCAAGGGTACTTTGAGGGTTTTATTATAAGTTCTTGTGCATTCCTACCTTCCAACAGTTTTATTTTACCAAGAACGAAACTTTCAAACAGCTAGGTACCAATCATTTAAACAGAATCCCCCCTGGCGGCTAAGGGTGGTGGTTTGAGACTTTTTCTCCTCTTCCATTTCCTAGGTGGGGACATGCATATGTGTTTTTTTCTCTTAAAAAGTTCCTGAACCGAAAGAGTTCAATTTTTTGGAATTTTTTTAACTCAAAATTTCTAAAGTGTCGAGAATTCTCGGAAGCCAGTACTACAATTTCTAAAGTGTCCAAAATGAAAAGTTACCAAAACTAAAATCGCCAGCAAAAAAATCAAAACGAAAATAGGCTTGGAAAAATGGCCATACCGGGCTCGTGGGACAGGTGACAGCCACAGGCTTGTGGAACGGACAAACGCCAACTAGCCCAGTTGCAACACTGCCATTTCTTTCTTTTAATCAAAAGGCCACATAATTCTCAAAAAAAGAATCAAAAGGCCAGATGATCGATCACTTGTACTCCATTAATTAGTTATGTTCTTCTATACTTTTGTAGGGAGCAACTAATTAACGAGCGCTCCTTCGAGAGCCTCGCAACGATCAGCGTCACTTGGCGCGCTCATAGCCATTCGCCACGTGTCGCGCTCTGGACGCTCCCTCCGGATTTTATTTTTTTTATTTTTCCACACGCGTTTTTGGCTTTTTAAAAGGGTCTTTTTCAGTTTTTTTTGACATTTTGGTTTTCTACCGGTCTTTCCTAGCTTTTCGACCAAATTTTTTTTTTCGAAAAAAATATTTTTTTTGCGCAAAAAATGCATTTTTTTTCGTGAGAGGCACGGTTTTGCTTCCGCCAGAGGCACGGGCGTGCCTCTTACGGAAAGGAAAAAAACGCGTTTTTTGTTTTCTTTTCTTCTTTTGCGAGAGGCACGGTTTTGCATCCGTCAGAGGCACGGTTGTGCTTTCGCGAGAGGCACGGACGTGCCTCTTTCGGAAAGGGAAAAAATATGTTTTCTGTTTTTTTTTCTTTCGCGAGAGGCACGGTTTTGCTTCCGCCAGAGGCACGGTTGTGCTTTCGCGAGAGGCACGGGCATGCCTCTTTCGGAAAGGGAAAAACACGTTTTCTGTTTTTTCTTTCTTTCGCGAGAGGCACGGTTTTGCTTCCGCCAGAGGCACGGTTGTGCTTTCGCAAAAGGCACGGCGTGCCTCTTTCGGAAAAGAAAAAAAAACGGGTTTTCTGTTTTTTTTTCTTTCGCAAGAGGCACGGTGTTGCTTCCGTCAGAGGCACGGTTGTGCTTTCGTCATAGGCACGGGCGTGCCTCTTTCGAAAAGGGAAAAAAACCGTGTTTCCAGTTTGGTTTTTTCGTCCGGTTTTTCGTGAAAAAAAGTTCGTCAAAACCTATCAACATAGGATCGAATTTTAAAGATCTCGACGCGAGGAATCCAATGACGAAAGCGGTTCGAGATTTGGACGCACGGTTTAAGAGATAAAACATTTTGAATAAACGGATGTACGAAAAAAGAGAAAACTCCCAGGTTGCGACAAGTGGCGCACATGCAGCGCGCCATTTGTTGCAACCTGAGAAAGTTGGAGTGATCTCCGCAAGGAGTACTCCTTAATTAGTGATTTCGACTTTTGTATCGTTGCGTGAAACGATTTGATTCTGGAGATCGTTTCTGAATGCAACTTGGGTGTCGAAAATTAGAGTTTAAGGCCACTAGCCTCTCAGCCAGTACCAGGCCCGGGCCCACAGTGGTGCCACATGTGCAGCCCGCACAGGGCCCACGATTTTGGGGGGCCCCAGAATATATATATAGGCATATAGTTGTATTAAAAAAACGACTGGACGTCGTGGCTCGTGGGCGCCTCGATCGATCTGGCCACCGCACCGTGAGCGCCTCGATCGAGCTGGGCGCCTGGGCTAGTGGGCCTCTAGGCAAGTTGCCTCGAGCGACCTGAGCCAGTGGGCCTGTAGGCCAGGTGCGCAGGTCATCGATCGGCTCTGGTGCTCAGCGATTGATTGATCGAATCGATCAGCCGATGTAAAAAAGAAGACGGGATCGCTATTCCCTAAACGCTGTCTCCGTCTGCTCCCTTCTCGATCGATTTGGTGCTCGCGGCTCGCCAAAACGTCTTCCCATTGAAATCTGGAGTCTGTAGACGTGATCGCACTATGGCGTCTTTGGTAAGAAAAGATTATCTCGTCGCCTTCGTCGTTCGCATCATCACAGATCACTTCATCTGTTCATCAGATCGATCCCACGATCCGATTCAGGCCGCCGTCGAGACTCGTCGTCTCGTCGGATCGATCCCAGTTCATCCGTGCAGGACACAAAACTAGGTGAGTTAGACAGTTCATCTAAGTGCCAAACATTGGACGCATGATCTCCAATCGATATATGCTACTGTATAATTTCAATTTCATTGTATTCATCTTTTTAATATTATGTTTCAATAATATAGATTTGAGTCATCATGGGAAAAGATCAGTCTAGCGCCTACAAGTGCAAGAGAAAAGCAGAAGAACAAAATTTAATTAATAAATCTTATAAAGGCGGCATGGACAAATTTGTTAGAAAAAAGGCACCACAAGTTTTTCTAAATTGAAGCTATTGAAATCCTATACGCGTACTACTATGACACAACAAAGACTCAATGATTTGGCTACAATAGCACTTGAGAGTGAAGTCTTGAAGAAGATTGATTATGAGGATATCATTGAAGATTTCATTTCAAAGAATACTGTAATAATGAGGATGTTCAAATAAATAGCAATCGGAAGTTGCATAGGTATGACTTTTTTATATGTCCAATGTTTATATAAGACATTACATTATATACATTATAATTTTTTTCTGCAGGACATATATACATTATAATTGCTCGTTAGTTTTTTTTTGTGAGATAGGGCCCATTTTTTCATTCCGCACAAGGCCTCGGATTTTGCCGGCCCGGCCCTGGCCAGTACCTATCTTTAACGACTCCTATATATCCTGCTGTAAAACAGCAGTATATGTTATGACGACTGGCCATGCTATCCTCGCGGTGACATGCTATCCTCGCGGTAGGCAAGTTGCAACACTGTCATTGTCTCCTTCTAACCTCACAGCCGCCACCTCCTCCTCCACTAAAAAGCTAAGGTTTCTGCCTCCCGCTGGCATGGCTGCAGGTCCGCCTCCTCTTCGGTGGTCCTAGGGCCATTGTGACGCGGTGGATCTCGGCAAAGGCCAGCGGGAGGGCTCCGTTTTTAGTTGTTTCTTTTAGTTTTGCTAGGGTTTGTGTCCTGCTTAGGAAGACGAGACGGTGGTGGCTCCCTGAAGATGGAATAAAGGTCTTCCGTCTAGCCCCCGTTCCAATGGTGCGTCTAACATCGTTGGTGGGCGTGTGGAGGTGTGTCTCTGGCGGATCTATCTTTGGTGGATTTGCTCGGATCTCGTCGTTGTTCGTCTATGTTCGTGTGTCTTCGGATTAGATCTTTCTGATCTACGTTATTCTTCATCTGCGGCGGTTGCTGTTCAGGTGCGCTGGTCCTATGGGGCCTTAGCACGACGACTTCCTGACCGTCTACTACAACAAGTTGTGCCCGACTCTGACGATGGAGGAGCGATGACGGTGGCGCGCCTTCGGCTCGCTTCAGTGCTAGTAGTCTCACTAGGTGGTCTACGGATCTAGATGTATTTTCTATTATTTCTGGTATTCGTTGTACAACCATGATCAAAGATGAATAGATCGGAAATTTTCTCGCAAAAAAAACCAAACTAGCAGATAGTGACCTGTGTGCATCTGCATCGCTAGATTGAATAATATTTAGTTTGTATGACAGGTTAAATAATCTTGCTGTTTGATTCCTCCTAAACTCCATGCTCCAAGTGCCAATCTTCAGATACGACAGATCAAATAGATCGATACACCGGGAATTAAATCTAAGGCCGCGCTCGTTGTTTGGATAGGAGGAATATAGAGAACGCAATCTACGTAAGCCAAGGAAACTGCCTAACCGTAAAATATCTTGTTTGGCTTGTCCAACAACCCCGTGGATAGGGAAAACTCGTTTCCCAAAAACCCATAATTCCGGGTTTGTGGGAAAACTAGTATTACTCGTTTTTTCACAAACGCGATTAGCATATACAGATGCAACTGCTTTTTTCCGCCCCCGCCTATTCCTCAACAACCTCAGATGGCGCCAATTCTGCTTTTTGCGTCTCAACTCGCGCCCTTTTCACCGCCTATAAAAGACAGACTTTGTTTCTCGCATGTTATACACCCAGATCGCAAAGGGCTGGCTATGATCCCCGTGACAGGCACTGGATGGGAGACGTTGACCTTGGATATGAAGTTGGTCATCTTCAATAAGGCTCCACATCTCCTTCAGGCTTTCCGTGCATCGTCTTCCCACCTTCAATCAGTCTTCCCATCTTCAATCAGGTTCCATGGCTTCACCATCCTACACAGCAGTATGAATTTGTATTTGTAAATATTTTCATGGTACTGTTGATTGAATTAATCTATTTGGTAGTGAACCCTATTTTGCATAAAACCTCTGATAATTTCATATGGGCAATTCCTAGGACATAGTAGATCCAACAACCTGGTAATCTGTTAATCTAAATGATAACACGTACTGTTGAAGGAAAAATTAGAGGCAACTCTGATTAGGGAGTACCGTAAATATGAACATGTGGCACATAAGAGAATCAAATTGCACTATGAATGCCTATATACATACTAAAATGATCTAACACCGAACCACAATTAGATTATCGATGACTATATATATCAAGTGCAGTAGTTAACTTTTCATGACAAGGATGCAGTTTAAAGCACACTATAAGGATAATTTTCCATAAGTATCAATCATATTTATCCAGAATATATAGTGTGCAGTAAGAGCTAAGCAGTAAGCAGATGAAGATTAGAATACCTTGTGATGTCATCTGATGTTGATAGCAGTACGTGGGGCAAGCGAGACCAGATTTAATAGCAAATTAAAGATCTTGGCAGCAACCTAGTAAAATAACTGATAAGGGATGTGAACATCCCGTTAGATAAACAAGCGACAAAAATTCAAGTGTCCAGTCATAGCATGAACAAAAGATTAGTGGCATGCTCATTTTCTTCCACTTCGTAGATTTATTCCTTTTGAACCAAATGACTCATCTTCCATTATTGCTTCTTGCATCCCCTCTGTAGAAAAATATGGATGATGAGAAGGAAAAAAATAAGAAGGAAAACACAGATAAAGCTAAGCGCCATGTATGGAAATCTTCAGAGGACAAAATACTGCTGAATATATTAAAAGATCAAAGCCTACATGGAGGAAAAGAAGGAACAGGTTACACAAAGAAAGCATGGCGTGATATCTTAGAAAAATTCAATGATTCAAGGGTAGAAAAACTTGAATTACAACAACTGAAAAGTCGTCATAAGTACTACAGGAGTTGCTACAGCACCATGGACAAACTTCTAAAACTCATGGAATTTGGTTGGGATGACGATGACAAAATGATAAAAGCTCCAGAAGATGTTTGGGAAGAACTAATTAAGGTAAGTTTGTTCGAGTAGAATTCATATAAAGTTTCCAAATCCTATTATTAACAAAAACATTAAACAACTTGCAGAAGGATAAGGCTATCAAAGAATATCGACATAAGGTGTGGCCTAGTTGGATAGATCTTCAAGCCATATGTGCTAGTTCAACAGCATCTGGAGCTGGTGCTGTATCTAGCAAAGGAAAAGATGGTACATGTACGACCAAATATTTACAAATTGATCTCAATACGGAAGTTGAAGTACATGACATCGATTCTGATGAAATCAATGCTTCCCCTGGTGTCTTCACCAAGAATTCAACTACCATTGAGCCACAAAAAAAGAAGTCCCCTGGAAGTGGATCCAAGGAAACTGCAAGAGGACAAAAACGGACAGCCGGTGATGCCATAATAGCAATTGATCGCCTTGCAGATGCATCACTTAGCATTGCTGAAGCAAAGAAAACAGTAGCACAACAAACTGAAGCTTACTCGGTTAAATCTTGTATGGCAATACTAAATAGTATGAGTAATCTAGACCCCAAAGAGAAACTAAAAGCGGTAAAGGCATTTACAGATGGTGATAAACGGGCCATTTTCATTGAGATGGATGAAGAGACGCGGAAGCTCTGGATTCTTGATCCTTAGAATTTTTGTAATAAACCTTTGAGCATAGTATTTTATTTCAGTTGTTGTCCCACTTTACAAGATTCAGAAAACAATTTCACTTATATTTTGTCAGTTTGTGTGAAGTAATAAATATTGTTTTCAGTTTGGTATTGTTCATTGTCCGGTTCAGCACTATTACATTTCAAAACAATTATCCAGAGATGATATGGTCAACTGTGCAAATCGTGCAGGGATCTATGAACATTTCGGATGTGCCAGATGATGAACTTTCTGATTCCGAGCAAGTGCTTATTAATAACATTTCTGCAGTGTCCTTGTTTCGCGATGTGTTGTTCACAACGTTATTCAGAACGCCCCGCAACACTTCTATATTGTGCTCAGAAAACGATAAGAGTTTTTAGAGGGACATCCAGTTAGATTTTATGAACAATTTCGTCTTGAGAAGCACACATTCTACTTGTTGCGGGATGCTTTGTGCGAGAGGAAGTTACTCAAGGATACAAATCGAATGACAGTGGACGAACAACTACTCATGTTTCTACATATAATTGGTCACAATGTTAGAAACCGTGTCATCCAAGATAGATATCAGCATTCTGGTGAACCAATCAGCCGACACTTCAACAAAGTTTTAGACGCCATAAATGGTTCACATGATGTTTGCATAACAGATTCAAGCAATCAAGTCCCATCAAAAATATTGGGTGACGCAAGTGTAACGCCCCGGATTCGATGCGCCAGTTGTCTGCCAGTTATTCGCCGTCGTTGCCATGTCATTTGCTTGCGTGTTGCATTTTATCATGTCATCATGTGCATTGCATTGCATACGTGTTCGTCTCATGCATCCGAGCTTTTTCCCCGTTGTCCGTTTTGCAATCAGGCGCTCCTATGCCCTCCGGCGTCCCCCTTTTGTCTCTCGTTGTGAGAGGGTGTTAAACGTTTTCGGAATAGACCAAGTCTTTCCAAGCAGCCTTGGTATAGCACCGGTAGACCGCCTGTCAAGTTTCGTGCCATTTGGAGTTCATGTGATACTCCAACGGTTAACCGCGTAGCCCGAAACCCCCTTTCTCTTTGCAGCCCAACACCCTTCCAAACTGGCCCAAAACCCAGCAAACTCCCCTCCATGCTCTCGATCGTTCGATCACGATCGCGTGGCCAAAAACCGCTCCTCATTTGGACTCTCCTAGCTCCCTCTACCTATATATTAGTCCCCCTCCCCCGAAAACGCAGACGAAACCCTAGCTTTTTCCCCTCTCCGCGCACCGGACATGTCCGTCCCGCCGCCGGACATGTCCAGCCGCCGTCCCTCGGCCAACCGCGGCGCGCCACATGGCCTCCCCGCCGTTAGCCACCGCGCCCCGCCGCCGTGGCCCGCCGGGCCCAGGCGCGGCCCGCCCAGGCCCGCGCGCGCCGCCGCCTCGCGCCTCCCGCCGGCGACCTCGCCTCGCCGTCGGCGAGCTCCGCGCCCTCCTCGCCTCGCCGTCGGCGAGCTCCGCGCCCTCCTCGCCTCCCGCGGCTCCGCCGCTGGCCGGCCCCTCGCCGGAGGCCGTGCCGGCCCCGAGCGCCGCCCCTCCTCCGCCCGGGCCCCCGTGGCGCCGTTCCCCGCCGCCGCCACCCGCGGGCGACCCCGCCCGAGGTCGCCGCGCCCTGCGCCCCGTCCGGCCGAGCTCCTCCGCCCGGCCACGCCTCTCCCTCCATGCCGGCAGGAGCACGCACCCCGAGCTCCTCCGACGAGCTCGCCGGCCGTCTCCGGCGTCGCCCCGGTCAGATCCGGGCAGGAGCGCCCGGATCCGCCCCTTCCCCGTCCCGTTTCGGCCTCCCCGGCACCGTCTCTGACATCTCCGGCGAGTAATCCGGCGATCTTCGAAATCCGTGCAGCCCGAGGTTGACCCCAAAAATGCCCAAGTCCTGAATATTTTTGCATAATCATGCTATGTTCGTTGCATCATATCTCTGAATCCGTAGCTCCGTTTCATGCGTGTAATATGTCAAATTGTTCGTCTCAACGAGTACATCATTTCATTCCATTGCATCATGTTCATTTGAGCTCATCTTGATGCCTGAATCATCGTTGCAAGAGTGCTTCATAATGTTGTCTGATGTTTGTTAACAGAACAAGCTCTTTTGTTATTTTTGTCATGATTGATATGTGCATCCTATGAGGTTGATGTCTATATGTGTTTTGATCTATGCTATGTCTTCTTTACAGAGGTGCTTACTATGTATTTTTGTGATCAATGTGGTGACTAGCACAAGCATGCAAACTAGGCTTCGTAATGTTGCTGTTTTAGTCCCTGTTCTGTTGTTATTTTGATGCCATGTAAACATGTTGCTACAGAGAGATCCATGCATATTTTGAGATACTTCAGTAAGGATGTTTTGAACATATGGTTATGATCTATCCATCCCTGCCCTTGGTTGCAATTATGGAGTAGTCTAGCATGTCATTTGCGTACTCTACTTTTGCTACAAAATGTTTCCTGGCAGATTGTTTAAATGTTATTCAATTTTGCCAAGGTTGTTGTAGTTGATCCTTGCATGCTATAAACTTGCTCTTGCCATGCTTAGCTTCACAAATATATCTTCTTACTGTCGGTTGCCTTGCCATGTCATTTATTGCTCTGTGGTGAGTGGTACAAGCTCATCTACATGCCTACTTATTGTTGTTCCTGCCATGTATGAATCTGTAATATAACTTGCCATGTTTACATGGGTGCCATCATATCTTCTGATCCTTTTTGGCTCATGGTCAGTAAGGGACTTTTGTTCTATGCAATTAATAGGTTCATGCCATGCCTTTGTTTGCCATGATAAGTTCCTGTAACATGTTGTTTGATAGCTCTGAACATTGCAACCTGATGTTATTTTCTGCAAAGTCTGAATTGTTATTATTTGCAATCTTGCCATGTGTGTTTGAGCATGTTCTAGTGATTTCTGGAGATAGCTCAGTGTTCATGTTTTGTTGTGCTTTACCTGTACATCATGCCCATGCCTTTTGTTATCATGTTGAGATGCTGTAGCATGTTGTTTTTATGCTTGCAATATGCCTAGTTGCTGTTTTGGACAGCTTGTCCTTTAAACTTGTATGGAGTGTGTGTGTTTGAACCGTTGCTCCGTTTTGAGTGTGCTCTATATTAAACTTGCTTAGAATTGCATGTAGTTTCATATTATCATGTTGCATCCATGTTTTGAGGTGTTTGCTTGATGTTTGTATGCTTTTTGCATCAATGACATGTTTAACTTGTTTTGCTCATATCTTCTAGGCCGTATCTCCGAACTAAATGAACTTTATATGTAACTTGACTAGAATCTCGTGTAGATCATCTTTGTGCATCTTAATTTGCTGTTTAACAACTTGAACATAAGGGTTATTCAGATCTGGATCAACTTCGAAATTTGCATATGAAGACTTACCGAAATTGTTATATGTTGTTCCCGGCCTCATTTAAACTTGCCTTGATGTGTTGCTCTTGTTTGCATCATCTCTTGCCATGAGTAGCTTCATGTAGCCTTTGTCATGCATCATGCTTGGTTGTGCATCATGTCATGTTCATGTGTGGTGTGTTTACCTTGTTGTGTGCTTCTTCTCGATAGTTCCCGTTTTGTTGCGATCGTGAGGATTCGTTCGTCTACGCTTGGTTCGTCTCCGTGGCTTCATCCGTTCGTCTTCTTCATGGACTCGTTCTTCTTCCTTGCGGGATTTCAGGCAAGATGACCGCTACCCTGGGTCTCACTACTATCATTGCTATGCTAGTTGCTTCGTTCTATCGCTTTGCTGCGCTACCTATCACCTGTTTATCAAGCCTCCCCATATTGCCATGAACCTCTAACCTTTGACACCTTCCCTATGCAAACCGTTGTTTGGCTATGTTACCGCTTTGCTCATCCCTCTTATAGCGTTGCTAGTTGCAGGTGAAGTTGAAGATTGCTCCATGGTGGACAGGATTTTGGTTGGGATATCACAATATCTCTTATATTATTAATGCACCTATATACTTGGTAAAGGGTGGAAGACTCGGCCTTTTGCCTGGTGTTTTATTCCACTCTTGCCGCCCTAGTTTCCGTCATACCGGTGTTATGTTCCCGGATTTTGCGTTTCTTACGCGGTCGGGTGATTTATGGGACCCCCTTGACAGTTCGCTTTGAATAAAACTCCTCCAGCAAGGCCCAACCTTGGTTTTACCATTTGCCTCACCTAGCCCTTTTTCCCTTGGAAGTCGCGCTCTCGAGGGTCATCTTTATTTTATCCCCCCCGGGCCAGTGCTCGTTGTGAGTGTTGGTCCAACCTGTCAGCCGCCGGTAGCCACCAGGGGCAACTCTGGGCTGGCCTACCGGAAGTTTGGACAATCCGGTGTGTCCTGAGAACGAGATATGTGCAGCTCCTATCGGGATTTGTCGGCACATTCGGGCGGCTTTGCTGGTCTTGTTTTACCATTGTCGAAATGTCTTGTAAATCAGGATTTCGAGTCTGATCGGGTCTTCCTGGGAGAAGGTATATCCTTCGTTGATCGTGAGAGCTTATCATGGGCTAAGTTGGGACACCCCTGCAGGGTATAATCTTTCGAAAGCCGTGCCTGCGGTTATAGGCAGATGGGAATTTGTTAATGTCCGGTTGTAGATAACTCGACTCCAGATCCGAATTAAAACGCATCAACCGTGTGTGTAGCCGTGATGGTCTCTTCTCGGTGGAGTCCGGGAAGTGAACACGGTTTCGTGTTATGTTTGACGTAAGTAGGAGTTCAGGATCACTTCTTGTGCATTGCTAGTGAGGGAGTTCCGGACTAGGGGGTGTTCGGATAGCCGAACTATCATCATCGGCCGGACTCCAAGACTATGAAGATACAAGATTGAAGACTTCGTCACGTGTCCAGATGGGACTTTCCTTGGCGTGGAAGGCAAGCTTGGCGATACGGATATGTAGATTTCCTACCATTGTAACCGACTCTGTGTAACCCTAGCCCTCTCCGGTGTCTATATAAACCGGATGGCTTTAGTCCTTAGGACGAACAACAATCATACCATAGGCTAGCTTCTAGGGTTTAGCCTCCTTGATCTCGTGGTAGATCCACTCTTGTAACACACATCATCAATATTAATCAAGCAGGACGTAGGGTTTTACCTCCATCAAGAGGGCCTGAACCTGGGTAAAACATCGTGTCCCTTGTCTCCTGTTACCATCCGCCTAGACGCACAGTTCGGGACACCCTACCCGAGATCCGCCGGTTTTGACACCGACATTGGTGCTTTCATTGAGAGTTCCTCTGTGTCGTCACCTATAGGCTCGATGGCTTCTTCGACCATTATCAACGACGCAGTCTAGGGTGAGACCTTTCTCCCCGGACAGATCTTCGTATTCGGCGGCTTCGCACTGCGGGCCAATTCGCTTGGCCATCTGGAGCAGATCGAAAGCTACGCCCCTGGCCGTCAGGTCAGGTTTGGAAGTTTGAACTTCACGGCTGACATCCGCGGGGACTTGATCCTCGATGGATTTGAGCCACAGCCGAGCGTGCCGCACTGTCACGGCGAGCATAATTTAGCTCTGCAGCCGGACAGTACCCTGGAGGCCGCACTCGAACTCGCTTCGATCTTCAAGTCAGAGCCGGCTGCGCAGATCGAGGACGGATGGCTAGACACCGCCTCGGGAGCTACAACCTCTACGGCGATAGATCCAAACACTGACCTTGTCCCTCATAAAGCTCGTGACTCCGAGGTGCCGAACTCCTTGCCGGACTCCGAACCTCCCGCGCCCCCTCCGTTCGAATCCGATTGGGCGCCGATCATGGAGTTCACCGCAGCGGACATCTTTCAACACTCACCTTTCGGCGACATCCTGAGTTCACTAAAGTATCTCTCGTTATCAGGAGAGCCCTGGCCGGACTGCGGCCAGGACGGTTGGGATGCGGACGACAAAGAAATTCAAAGCCCACCCACCACCCACTTGGTAGCCGCTGTCGACGATCTAACCGACATGCTAGACTACGACTCCGAAGACATCGACGGTATGGACGACGATGCCGGAGACGAACAAGAACCAGCGCCTACCGGGCACTGGAAAGCCACCTCATCATATGACATATACATGGTGGATATCCCAAAGGATGGGAATGGCGAAGGAACAGAGGAGGATGACCCCTCCAAGAAACAGCCCAAGCGCCGGCGTCAGCGGCGCCGCTCTAAATCCCGCCACAGCAAGAATGAAGATTCCGGCACCGGAGATAACAATACACCGGACAGTGCCGAAGACAACCCACTCCAGCAAGATCCAGCGCAGGAGGATGGAGACGCCAGCCCTCATGAGAGAGCGGTAGAAGAAGAGGTAGAGGATTATATGCCTCCCTCCGGAGACGAAGCAAGCCTCGACGACGATGAATTCGTCGTGCCTGAGGATCCCGTCGAACAAGAGCGTTCTAAACGCAGGCTTATGGCCACGGCGAATAGCCTCAAGAAAAAGCAGCAACAGCTTAGAGCTGATCAAGATCTGCTAGCCGACAGATGGACTGAAGTCCTCGTGGCTGAAGAGCATGAGCTCGAACGCCGCTCCAAAAGCTACCCTAAACGCAAGCTGCTCCCTCGATTAGAGGAGGAAGCGTATGAATCCGCATCACCAGGAGACAATACGGCTGACCGACCACCCCGTGGTCGTGACAGAGAGGCCTCTAGGCCCTTCACTAGACCCGTACCCTGGCACCGCTCGAAAAGCACAAGACCACAGGGAAACGCTCCGGACTTGCGAGATATATTGGAGGATAAGGCAAGACAATCAAGATCGATATATGGATCGCGTGGGCGCCCCACGGTACGTGACGACAACCGTCGCGCCGGACACAGTAAGTCCGGCCGGGCCGAACAAAATAGACAAAGCTCTTTTGAGCTCCGTCGTGATATCGCCCAGTACAGAGGCGCCGCACACCCACTATGCTTCACAGATGAAGTAATGGATCATCAAATCCCCGAAGGGTTTAAACCCGTGAATATCGAATCTTACGATGGCACAACAGACCCCGCGGTTTGGATCGAAGACTATCTTCTTCACATCCACATGGCCCGCGGTGACGATCTTCACGCCATCAAATATCTCCCCCTCAAGCTTAAAGGACCAGCCCGGCATTGGCTTAACAGCCTGCCAGCAGAGTCAATTGGGAGTTGGGAAGACCTGGAAGCCGCATTCCTCGATAACTTCCAAGGCACGTATGTGCGACCACCAGGCGCTGATGACCTAAGTCACATAATTCAGCAGCCAGACGAATCGGCCAGACAATTCTGGACACGGTTCTTAACAAAGAAAAACCAAATCGTCGACTATCCGGATGCGGAGGCCCTCGCAGCCTTCAAGCATAACATCCGCGATGAGTGGCTTGCCCGACACCTGGGACAGGAAAAGCCGAAATCCATGGCAGCCCTTACATCACTCATGACCCGCTTTTGCGCGGGTGAGGACAGCTGGCTAGCACGCAGCAACAACCTCAGCAAAAATTCTGGCAGTCTGGATTTCAAGGACCGGAATGGCAGGTCGCATCGTAACAAAAGCAAACGCCGCATCAACGGAGACAATAGTGAGGATACGGCAGTCAATGCCGGATTCAGAGGCTCCAAACCCGGCCAGCGGAAAAAGCCATTCAAAAGAACTGCTCCGGGTCCGTCCAATTTGGACCGAATACTCGACCGCTTGTGCCAGATACACGGCACCCCCAAAAAGCCAGCTAACCACACCAATAGGGACTGTTGGGTATTCAAGCAGGCAGGCAAGTTAATTGCCGAAAACAATGACAAGGGGCTGCATAGCGATGACGAGGAAGAGACCCGACCGCCGAACAATAGAGGGCAGAAGGGTTTCCTCCCACAGGTGCGGACGGTGAACATGATATACGCAACGCACATACCCAAAAGGGAGCGGAAGCGTGCACTCAGGGATGTATACGCGATGGAGCCAGTCACCCTGAAGTTCAATCCATGGTCCTCCTGCCCGATCACTTTTGACCGAAGGGACCACCCCACCAGCATCCGCCACGACGGATTCGCCGCATTGGTCTTAGACCCAATCGTCGATGGATTTCACCTCACCAGAGTCCTGATGGACGGCGGCAGCAGCCTGAACCTGCTCTATCAGGATACAGTGCGCAAAATGGGCATAGACCCCTCAAGGATTAAACTTACCAAGACGACCTTTAAAGGCGTCATACCAGGTGTAGAAGCCAATTGTACAGGCTCAGTTACACTGGAAGTGGTCTTCGGATCCCCGGATAACTTCCGAAGCGAGGAGTTAATCTTCGACATAGTCCCGTTCCGCAGGGCTATCATTCCTTGCTCGGACGTACCGCATTTGCAAAGTTCAACGCGGTGCCGCACTACGCATACCTCAAGCTCAAGATGCCAGGCCCTAGAGGAGTCATCACGGTCAACGGAAACATTGAACGTTCTCTCCGAACGGAGGAACATACAGCGGCTCTCGCGGCAGAAGTACAATGCAGCCTCTTAAGGCAATTCTCGAGTCCGGCCGTTAAGCGGCCGGACATAGCTAAGCGCGCCCGGTGTAACCTACAACAAGACTACCTGGCACGTTCTGAGCACGCGTAGCATTGCGGCCCCAACCCCAGCCCCTGCAAAACGTCCAAACAGGTCCTTCGTGTACACCATTACGCTCTGAAGATACCATGGGCATGGGGAGAGGGGCACGACCACAATAAGCCCAGACTACGGCTCAACCACACCAGGGGCTCTCAAGTGTGTCGTTCTTTTTTTCTTTTTACCTACAGGACTTCGTTCGTCAGAGGCCCTGTCCGGCAGCAGACCTGCCGAACTCACGATGCAACAGCCAGGGAAGGATCAAAGGCTACAACGAATATACAGGTGGTCTCCATTACGAGCATTTTTATACACCAGTCCATAGCCTACCCCTGGAGGGGGACATGTTTAACAGTCCCATCCCTTGCTTATCGCACTATTTGTATCGTTCTGCATTCATAGCAGCACTTATTGAATAAAACAATGTAGCACCTTTTTGCTTATAATTGCATTTCTTTTTCATACATATGTTCATTTATGACATGTCGCATCCGTACACTTTGGTACGGTTAAAACACACCGGGGGCTTATGGTTCCCGCATCATGGTGTGACAAGTCCGAACACTTTCACAAGTGCGGCACCCCAAACTTATAGCATTATATGCATCGGCTCCGAATCATGTCTTGGGTCAATAGTTGGGTTTGCCCGGCTCTCATGTTTTGGTACCTTATGTTCTGTTGTATCGGCTAAGGTAGCACTGGGAGAACCACTGCGATTGCGCCCTAGTTGAGCTGGGTTAACGCCTCAGTGGAGAAAGCTAAAACTGACCGTCATGATAAGGCAAGAGATGGTCGCTGTTCGAGAGGTTTTTGCGAGTCCTTAAAGACTTATGCCGCTTAGAGCGAGGAGCCGGATCTTGTCCGGCCCAGGCGTGGACATCGCCCCAAATTCGGCCTTCCGAAGACTAGGGGCTTCGCCGAAATTTAAAATTATAGAATTCTATGGCTAAGTGAGAGTGTTCAAGCATTATAAGTCCGGTTGCCTTGTTCGCTGTGTTGAGCGCCTCCCTAGATGGACCCAAAAATGGAAACAAGAGTGCTCAAGTTTATCCCGAACACCCCAGCACTCGTGGCATGGGGGCTGAAGCCGACGACTTGCCATCTCTCAGATTTGATAAACAGCCGCACATAAGGTAATATTTTAAATTAACAAGCGTTGCTTAGCGCATATGAACTAAGTTTTCAGCGCACAGGATAACAAAATGCGATTCTACTCAAAAATTACATTATTGGAGCACTCGCCCGCAATAGTGCGGGCGCCCTTCAGCACACTCTTATAATACATCTCGGGCGTGCGATGCTCCTTGCCCTCTGGTGGCGGGTCCATCACAAGCTTCTGGGCATCCATCTTGCCCCAGTGCACCTTTGCGCGGGCAAGGGACCAACGGGCACCCTCAATACAAGCGGAGTGCTTGATGACTTCAACCCACGGGCACGCATCCACCAGCCGACGCACCAGGCATGGCCTCCTTAGGCCACAGCCAAACTATGAGGCCCTTCATGGCCTGTTCGGCCGCCTTGTGGAGCTCGACCAGCTGCTTCAGCTGGTCGCTAAGGGGCACCGGATGTCCGGCCTCAACATACTGAGACCAGAAGACCTTCTCCATCGAGCTCCCCTCCTCGGCCCGGTAGAATGCGGCAGCATCGGGCACGCTGCGAGGAAGATCTGCGAATGCTCCTGGAGAGCTCCGAATTCGGGTAAGCAACAGGTAATTAACACTCACATGCTTACTTTGCATGAAAAATGCCTTACCCACTGCTATCTTCTTCACCGCCTCAATCTCCTCGAGGGCCTTGTAGGCTTCGGCCTTAGCGGCTTTGGCATTCTCAAGAGCCGTTGCAAGCTCAGACTCTCGAGTCTTCGAGTCACGCTCCAGGCTCTCATGTTTTTTCACGAGATCCTGGAGCTCTTGCTGTACCTCCGCCACCCGCGCCTCCTGCTCCTCTCGCTCGGTGCGCTCCGCGGCCGCATTGCATTCGGCCGCGGCCACCGCCTCTTTCAGGGTCGCCACCTTGTTAGTGGCCCCTGTAATACCCATGTTATCCTTGTCATTTTTTCTGCAACCAAAATCCTTTTCTGTAAGGTACAATTTTAATAAGGTGTTACTCACCTTCCTTATCCTCGAGCTGCTTCTTGGCACGGCCGAGCTCGTTCTCGGACCGCTCGAGGTTTTCCTTTAAAGTATTGACCTCTGCAGTCAGTGCGGCAGAGGTCAGCAGCGCAGCCTGCAATCCCATATTGACATATTTTTTAGGACTCCTGCGTATATCTTTTCAGATCCTTAGTCCGGCTTTTCTTCCTGAACGCCGAACCGAGCATCAGGGGCTACTGTCTATGCGGTACCATTTTATATATATTGAAATTCTTACCTCAAAGCCTGTTAGAAGGCTTCTGCAGGCTTCGGTCAGCCCGCTCTTGGCGAGCTGCACCTTCTGAATCACCGCACTCATAACAGTGCGGTATTCCTCTTTGATGGGGGCGCCGTTGAGCGCCTCCAGCAAATTATCCGGCACCTCCGGTTGGACGGAGGCAGCTGGCATCACGGTCTTGCCCTTCTTGCGAAGGGGTCGCCCGCCGGACTCCGGAGCCACTGTGGGTTCCGGGGCCGAGTCCGGTGCAAAGTCAGGGAGGTTGTCCTGTGACACCTCCGGGGCCTCCGCCTCCTGGTGGGTCCCTTCCTGGGATCCCACCTCGGCATCGTCCGCGGCGCGGGGGGTGGAGGCAGTCGGAAGGGAATCCATATCCGATGCACCTAAGGACCCGCTCGACGAAGCGGGAAGATCATCCTTGGGCGGACTGCAGGGTTGTATGCGGCATTAAAAAGACATTATGTGGCGAAAAGGAAAGACCTTGAAGTTATTCGGGAGTCCGGATACTTACGATCTCGCCAGGGGCTTGGCCCTTGAAGGCCAGTCCTCGTTGTCGTCACTGGCATTGACGGAGCAGTCCGGGGGAAGAGTTTTTCCCTTCTTGGACCCCTCGGCCTCCCTTGTTGGGGAGGCCTTCCTTTTCTTCCCTTCCCCCGCTGGGGGAGAGGCTTTCTTCTTCTCCTCCTCGACTTGGTGGGAGGAGTCGGCCTCGGATTCATCATCCGATAGCACCTGAAAACGGGAACTCTTCCAAGTCCCCGTGGCCTTCTTCTCCGGCACCACGTGGGGTGCCGGAGCCAGCAGCCCCATTAGGCGGGCGTCCGCTGGGTCCTCTTGCAATGGGGTCGGACAGATAGTCTGTTCGGCCTTCGCCAGCCAGTCCTGTCAAAGGTAAAGGGAGTTTAGATCCCGCATAGAGTCAAACTATGGAAAACAAGTGGCAAAATCACTTACCTCGTTAGCTGGACGCTGCGAGCGGAATCCGTGATCTTCGGTAGCGGATGCGGGAGCCTCGGCGCCTTTGAACAACACCTTCCAGAAATCTTCGTACGTAGTGTCGAAGAGCCCGCTCAGAGTCTGGTGCTGTGCCGGATCGAACTCCCACATGTTGAAGCCCCGTCGCAGGCACGGGAGAATCCGGCGGATGAGCATGACCTGGACTACGTTGACAAGCTTGAGCTTCTTGTCCACCAGCTTCTGGATACAGGCTTGGAGTCCGGTCAGCTCCTCCGAATCCCCCCAGATCCGGCCACTCTCTTTCCAGGAGGTGAGCCGTGTAGGGATGCCGGATCTGAATTCGGGGGCCGTTGCCCAATCAGGGTCACGCGACTCAGTGATATAGAACCACCCCGATTGCCACCCCTTAATGGTTTCCACGAAAGTGCCCTCTAGCCACATAACATGGGACATCCTGCCCACCATAGCGCTTCCGCACTCCGCTTGGCTGCCCTTCACAACCTTTGGCTTGACACTGAAGGTCTTGAGCCACAAGCCGAAGTGGGGCTGGATGCAGAGGAAGGCCTCGCACACGACGATAAACGCCGAGATGTTGAGGATGAAATTCGGGGCCAGATCATGGAAATCTAGGCCGTAGTAGAACATGAGCCCCCGGACAAAGGGATGAAGTGGGAAGCCCAGTCCGCGGAGGAAATGGGGAAGAAATACTACCCTCTCATGGGGCCTGGGAGTGGGGATGAGCTCTCCCTCGTCGGGGAGCCGATGCGCGATGTCGCTGGACAAATATCCGGAGTCGCGCAGCTTCTGGATCTGCCCCTCCATGACGGAGGAGGCCATCCACTTGCCTCCCGCTCCGGACATAGTTGGAGAAGGTTGAGGTGAGAAGTGCGGACTTGGGCGCTGGAGCTCGAGTTCGTGGAGATGGATAAGCCAAGGAGGAAGAAGGCGCAGGTAAAGACGTTGGATCTTTATCCCCTTATATGGGCGGACAAAAACATGTGTCCCCACCGGCCTGGTAAAACTCGCTTATCTCCCAAGCGTCACAATCAATGGCGCGGTTGGGTTGCCCACGTCCGTATTGATGGGAATCCCGGAATAAGGGGAACACGATCTCTGCTTCGACAAGACGTGCCGAGGAAACCGCCTAGCTAAACGCGCGGAGGTGGAATAATAAAAACAATTCGAGTAAGGCTTGGTAATGGTGTGACGTCACGCCACAAAATACGTCAGCAGATTGAACTTGTGTAATATTATTCTCTCTACGGTGGTATGTGGAATTTATTTTGCAGAGCCGGACACTATCCTGGTGTTCACAATCTTCTATAAATTATTCGGAGGAAGAACCCGCCTTGCAATGCCGAAGACAACATGCGCGCCGGACTCGTCGTCATTGAAGCCTGGTTCAGGGGCTACTGAGGGAGTTCCGGACTAGGGGGTGTCCGGATAGCCGAACTATCATCATCGGCCGGACTCCAAGACTATGAAGATACAAGATTGAAGACTTCGTCCCGTGTCCGGATGGGACTTTCCTTGGCGTGGAAGGCAAGCTTGGCGATACGGATATGTAGATTTCCTACCATTGTAACCGACTCTGTGTAACCCTAGCCCTCTCCGGTGTCTATATAAACCGGATGGCTTTAGTCCTTAGGACGAACAACAATCATACCATAGGCTAGCTTCTAGGGTTTAGCCTCCTTGATCTCGTGGTAGATCCACTCTTGTAACACACATCATCAATATTAATCAAGCAGGACGTATGGTTTTACCTCCATTAAGAGGGCCCGAACCTGGGTAAAACATCGTGTCCCTTGTCTCCTATTACCATCCGCCTAGACGCATAGTTCGGGACCCCCTACCCGAGATCCGCCGGTTTTGACACCGACAGCTAGCTTCACGACCGTTCCGCTTGTTCTCTTCTCGCTCTTATTTGCGTATGTTAGCCACCATATATGCTTAGTCGCTGCTGCAACCTCACCACTTTACCCCTTCCTTTCCCATTAAGCTTTGCTAGTCTTGATACCCATGGTAATGGGATTGCTGAGTCCTCGTGGCTCACAGATTGCTACAACAGCAGTTGCAGGTACAGGTTGTGCGATGATCATGATGCGAGAGCGATGCTTTCTTGTGTTGAGTTCTTCTTCTGCTTCTTCTTCGATCAGGGGATAGGTTCCAGGTCGGCAGCCTGGGCTAGCAGGGTGGATGTCGTTTGAGTTTCTGTTTGTGTTTCATCCATAGTTGGATGATGCTCTTATGTAAGATGATGTTGTATTCGTGTGGCATTGTATGCCTTTTGTATGTATCCCCATCTATTATGTAATGTTGATGTAATGATATCCACCTTGCAAAAGCGTTTCAATATGCGGGTCTATCCTTGGTGGGACCTTTGAGTTCCTTTTGGATAGGATCGCATATTGGGCGTGACAGCAAGATTCTACCCATATTTCAAGGTATGTTTGCTATTAGAAGCAAATACTCTTTTACATATGATTTTCATAAATAGAAGGACAACACCATTTAAACTTTATTTTCTGACTAACAAAAAATCCCAATAGAACTGCCTAGGAGCAATTGATGGGACACATATTGAGGCAAAAGTCAGGCTTGATAAGCAAACTCCTTATAGAAACAGACATGGTTATCCGTCTCAAAATGTAATGGCAGTAGTGTCATTTGACATGACATTCTCTTATGTCGCTGCTGGATGGGAGGGTTCTGCATCGGATCAAGCTGTTCTAAGATGGGCTATGACTAGTGGGGGTTTAGTTGTTCCTGAAGGTGAAGTACAATTATTTGTGTATCTACAATATATATAAAGATGCTGAATTTGATATGAAATTAATGTGCAGGTAAATTTAACCTTGTTGATTCAGGCTACGCAAATACTCCAAGATTTATTGCCCCGTATCGTGGAGATCACTATCATATTGCTTCTTTTCGTGGAAGTAATCGGCGATATACTGGTGAGAAGGACTTGTTCAACCATCTACATGCACAGTTGCGGAATGTTGTTGAACGAACTTTTGGTGTTCTAAAAGCTCGTTTTCCAATTCTAAGTAGGAAAGGAGGAATTCCTTATCCATACAGAACTCAAGTGAAAATTGTTATGGCTTGTTGCATTATCCACAACTTCATAAGGAAGGTTAATCATCCTGATGAGTTATTCGAGCTTTATGAGCATGGGAAAACAGAACAAAATACTGACCATGGTGATCAACAAGTTCATGGGCAAGCAAGAAAAGATGATAGAGTTGCTGGTGAGAGAGTTCGTGCTGCCATCGCCCAAGAGTTGTGGACTAAACATCAACAACGTAGTGCTCAACCAGAAGATGATTAAATACTGTAATATTTGTTTTCCATCTCCGGTTTTCTGCCTCCCGCCGGCGCCGGCGCCGGTGGCCTTCGGGCCATTTTCCGGTGGCCTTAGGGCCATGGAGACGGAGTGGATCTCAGACCTTACCGGTGGGAGGGCTCCGTTTTTAGATCTTTTTTCAAGCTTTGTTAGGGTTTGTATCCTGTTCAGAAAGGTGAGACGGCGGCGGCTCCCTGAAGATGGAATAAAGGTCTCCCCGCCTAGCCCCCGTTCCGGTGATGCATTTAGCATCATCGGTGGGTGTGTGGAGGTGTGTCTCCGGCGGATCTGCCTTTGGTGGATTTATTCGGATCTGTCGTCGTTCGTGTTCGTTTGTGTGTCCTCAGGTTGGATCCTTTTGATCTACACTCTTCATCTGCGGCGGGTGCTGTTCTGGTGTGTTGGTTCTATGGAGCCTTAGCACGACGACTTCCCGACTGTCTACTACAACAACGTTTGCCCGGCTCCGGTGAGGGAGGGGCGATGACAACGGCGCGCCTTCGACTCGCTTCAGTGCTTGTAGTCGTCGCTAGGTGGTCTACAGATCTGGATGTAATTTTTTATTATTTTCAGTGTTCGTTGTACTACCATGATTGAAGATGAATAGATTGGAAGTTTTTTCCGCAAAAAAAATATGGATGCAATTTAATACGGGTGTGTAAGTTACCGGGCAAGAGCTATTTCCGGCCAGACAACAATACGACGGGCAGAGACCTGTATTCTTTACGAGTGTATTTGAAGGGTAAAACGATAATCCAAACAGAGCCTAAAGATTTGCAGCTTTTACTCCTATTGGAGCCCAGAGATCTCTCCGGGGTTGTATTACCCTGCAGACATCTTTCAGTTTGCACATGTCATGCCGCTAAATGCTTCGTTCATCTTTACTCTCATGGTCTGTGTCAACGATTCATTTTCTTTGCCGTCCTTTGTACTCCCTCCGTTTGAAATTATTTGTCATAAAAATAGATGTATCTACAACTAAAATACATCTAGATACATCCATTTTTTGGATGAGTAATTTCGAACGGAGAGAGTAGTACGTACTATATTGCATTGATAATATCGCTTCAGCATAAAGAAAAAATGACTAATGATTAACACAACCGAAATAATTTAATGCATATTTGACTACTTTTCCTATAGCCTTGAAGGCTTGACCACATGCATGTTGATAATCTTATTCTTGGTAGACTGCCAGTACTCTCTTTCTCAGTTTATAGAGCGTGCGCGTATCCTTAGATTGTCAATTTGATCAACCTAATACGAATATTATAGGGCGTGATTAGTCAGTATGCATTCATATCGAACATAAATTATTTTGATTCTACACACACTAGTTTTTTTTTTGCGGGCACACACACTTGTTATTGTTGCTTTTGAATTACACATATGTGTACTTTTACTGGATGTCTACCTTTTTACTGGATGTCTACCTTGCACAAGTTAATTATATGCACTATGTACTCATTAGTTTTCTGATCTAGCTTATCAGCCAAAGGAGTTGGAGAGTTTTTTTACCGCTGACATCATTGATGACATCACTGCTTGTAAAAAATACGTTTCATTATTGCTCTTATGAAAAAGATTGCTTAGCTCATTGCTGATGTCATCACTTGTACCTGAACTGCTCTTTAGTTAGCAATGCCCACCCGAACCGGACAGCTTGTCTTGTCATCATTTTCTTATAAAGATACCCATGAAGCATCTTAGATCTGATTAATATCAAGAAAAATAAAGATCAATACAATGAATAGAAAACTGAACATAGAACGACCAGTAAAAATAAAATTACATTGAAAAGAATACTAGTTTTCTTCTTCCTCCGATTGTACGCCGCACGTCGGAGAGTGAAAATTGCACTGAACCAACAACAAAGAAAACCAACACTTGCAAACAACCTTGCCATATCAGGCTTTGAAGGTCACAATAGCAACTCGCCCTTTGAGACGAGAACTATAAATCACTGAAGCAACATCGGTGCTTCAGCATCAGCCCACGAAGAACATGCTTACGATCCAAACCAAACCATAGAACAACACAAAAGGAAATGTCGAAGTCGTCACACCAAAAGCTACATCTCCCGTCCCTGTGGTGTTAGAAGAAGCATGACGTTTGGGTTGGTGGCGACGGCAGAAGCAGAAGACCAGCAGGTTCCTGCCGTCGCCAGGACGTGTACGTGATTAGTATGGTGCTTGGGTCGGCCTTACGTCTTCACATACGACCCTGTCAACCAGGCAGGCGACACCCGTCGCCGTCGACGCACTATTCTTCTAGACATACACCGCGTGGCAGAAGGCAGCCTCGCTTGACCCAGTGGCACCCGTCACAACGCACGAGGAGTCGAACTCATATTGCTTTGTGTGTCCTACACGAACTCCCTCCTTTTCCTTTCCCTAAAAAAAAAACCACTTTTGCTTACTGTATACTTTCCACAAATCTTTTCCCTACCATAATAGTTGAATGATGACGAATCTTTGTCCAAAGCTCCCAATCTTGCCGGACATTAGAGCATCTATATAGTCAGACTTTGCAAATCCGATCCCTTTAACGCCAGTAAGCGACCGGACGCGTCTGTAGACACTGACCGAACATTCCCTAAATCCGCGCCTCCACACCCATGTATCTCATATCCGGTACCTATATCAATACAAATTATTGCAACATAGTATGTAGATCACCAAACGATCAAGATAGACATAAAACCAACATATAAACCAATACCAAACGAGCATAATTCACAACAATATCACCAAAAGATCACCAAACGGGTATAGTTCACACAGTTCAATGATCTGGCACACTGTAACTACATACTGAACCTAGATTATATAAAAGGGGAGGGTGTGCATCATCACTTCCTCGCCAGCCTTTTGCCCTTCCGGTCGCTGGCACTGCTGTAGGCGTCCGCAGCAGGAGGTGGGTCGACGTTGGAGCCGTCGGAGTTGGACCCATCGAAGGAGAAGGAATCGGAGATGACGATGTAGCCTTGCAAGCGTCGGACGATGTCGGTCTTGCTTGCAATTGAGCTTGGCCACCCTCTTCACCTCCACCGTTGCCGCCACCGCCTCCCACTCGGATTGCTCAATGCCGAGCCGGAGCTACTTGATGTTGATCCTCCGAAGCCGTCGGGCAGCCGTCTCCACCGTGGTAAGTGACCGACGGTACACCCACTGGAGGAGACGCTCCTCCTCATCGGGCACCGGCATCACGGATGGCAGCGGGCAGACTGCGCAGCCGCATCTCACCCGTCCCCATCTCCCTTGCCCTCTATCTCTCGCGGCGGGCGGCACATGCCTCCGACTCCGGAGTCCGCATCCGCGGCGCCAGCGAAGTGGGCACTAAATTCCACCGCTGCCTGGCAGAGCAGCGACCAGAGGCCGTCGAGCGGGAGGAGCAAATTGAGCAGCCGCGCAGATCTGTGGGCGGGGCGAGAAGGGCCGGCGCCAGCGTCGGCGCTGCGGCAACATGCATCAACAGCTAGCTAGCGTGAGCTGCAACAGAGTGGGTACATATACTTATTATATACTGCATAGATTTGTTGCTGATCAATCCAATGCAACATGCATCAACAGACAGCTAGCGATTCACCATTGCGTGCATCTCCCTCATTTGCTGCTGATCTACCCAAACATGATACATCTAGCAAGCATCTGCCTCACCTCATTGTTGTACCTCCTAGGCTTCCAGAGGGGAGGTGGAGAATGTACGATGATCAATCCATCACGTAAAACACACGGTTATTGTACGTACACCAGGACCTAATGCTGAGCTCTTCTAGATACCAGTCCACTCCACTGCTACTCTCTCGTCCCTGGATCTGCTCCAGCTCCGTGCTCTCAAGGTCAAGAGATAATAAGCCAACGCCACGATGGACGAGAATTGCACCTCTGCTCTCTGCGAAGCCGAGGATCCCGAATGATTCCGATGCCTCCGACCCTTGGGGCATCGAAGGAGCTTTGTGTCCAAGCATATCCAATGTACACGTAGAATCCCCACAAGGATTCTAAATCAGCGTACACTTTTCAGATGCAGAGGCTGGGGTCCTCCTTCGTTTCTAAAAAAAAAAAGAAATCAGTGTACACCACCCTCTTAGTGACCCTTTGGTTATTTCTTTTACTTGCTCTTATCTTGCATAGAGATAACCATTGTTCAAGATATCTTCCGATATTCTGATAAGTCGTCCGATTTATCTCTTACCGGTGTCTGAGCGATATGATAAATCGGCTGATAAATCAGTCGATATGGCGATAAATCGGCCGATATGCCGATAAACTGGCCGACTTGCCCCTTATCTTGGGTCGACCGATAAGTTCCCGATAAGTGATATCCCCAACACTGGTCATAACCTTAACTCGCAGTTGCAGTTTAGTAAACCTTTAATCTTGTTATCACTAAATCAACTAATTTTATTTAAATTATTTAGTTGCATATTCACCTCTCTAGTGGACATCCTTACTCCTTCAAGTAGATCTATGCACCTAGAACACTATAGGAAGTATTCTAGATATTTAATAGCAACATAGACATGGACATACATAAATGCATTATAATACATTGAAAGTGTTATAATTAATTTTAACATTGAGTTTTCACTTTTCTTAGAATTAGGGCGATATCTTTGTAAAAAGACGACATAAAATAAATTAATAAAAAAAACATTCTTTGCTACGAGATGCACTTTTGTTTAGCAAAAAACGGTGTGCCTACAATGCTATCATTAGAAATTTATGAAAAAAATTGTATCTTAGCATGTACGATAGAGTGATGACATTATCTACTATGCTAGATATACTTGAAACATACTATTTAGAATAGTATCCCAAACAATGTGTCACTAAAAAGATATACAAGAAAAATGAGTTATGAAGACGTAAAAATAATAAGCATAACTGCAAATTGTTACTTGAGAAGGATTGAATTGACACGTTCATTGGGTTTCATACAACAAATATTTGTTGTATTAGTCTAAGACAAAAGATATTTAGACTAGTACATTTTGTTTAAAAAAATATTGAATACATAAACTCAAATAGTCAATGGGACTACTATACATACAAATGTAGTAGGCGTTGTGAACCTGTCTTAACAAAGCTGGCTTCCTGACGCGTTTCACCGATAAGGGGTAGCGAGACCATGTGGAGCCGATGCCGCTCTTCCACGACAATGATGGCGCGGCGTACATCGCAAAGGAGTGGTCATGTCATGACAAGCTGGATGCATTTTAGCTAATCTTTGTTGTAGGAACAATTTAAGGGCATACTTTCGCCGAGGGACAATGTTTCCCAGCGGAGTCATTTTAGCAGCGTGTTGAAGAGGTTTGAGTCCCGACGCACGGAGGGAAGAGAATACCTTCAGAGCCTGTTTGGTAGTTTTAGGGAAAGAGAATATGAGTTTATAGGAAGGAGTTTGTAGGAGGATTAGACTTGGAAGTGGACCATTAATCCAATCCCATGTTTGGTACGGTTACAGGGAATTGCTTGCGGGAATAGGAAAAGAAATTAGTCCCATAAAAAATAAATCAGATCTAACCAACAAGAGAGAAGGGGATAACGTTTGGTACATGTGCAACAGCCAGATTCTTTTTTCGTTCGTCAACTCCCATTCCCAACCTGAATTACCAGGGCCCCTCCAGGGAAGAGATACAGGGGAGTTGCCCCTGTCAATTCCTCTCCCCCTTCCCTCCACAACTCCTATATCCCCCAACCATACATGGGATTTTTAGTGTCATAGCCTCTTAATTCCCATTTCCCAGCTTTTCTTCCCCCAACCAAACAGGCTATCACAACCATATAATGTCAAAATACATTCACCCAAAGTTGTCACTATTCACATTTGAATTTGTCTTTTTGAATCTCGAGCTCTACATTGAGTTTTGAGCTGATTATTTTTTGCTTTGTAGACACACCACATAGATATGTCATGAAATAATTTTAGAATTTCTCGGAATGTCTAAATATAATCTTTTGTTATTGATCTCATTGATCTCACCTAATGTTAGATCCTATACTAGTCTTCCCCGGTTAAGACAGAGATAACGAGAGAGACAGGTGAGGCGCCCGTAGGAGGGGTGGCCAGACTGGTTGTGGCGCGTTGGTCGGACCGATGTCTGGTGGCTTCAAAGAGCTTATCGTTGACTGTACCATGTGATTTGGTACATGGGAGTGCGCCCATAATCATTGATGGACATTGTTAACAAATCGCGGTGTCGTTTGCTCGTGATGTGTGATTGTGTGTTCGCGACATGAATCCTTGAATTATATACCTATACCTATCCCTATTACCTAATACCTAATACCTAATACCTATACCTATAAATAATAATATTAAAAGTGAGGGTTGTTTCTCCACTTTTTCCGTCCAAAACTGCTTTTTCATACATGTGCTTACGTGTCTGTCCTTTTCGTCGCTCGCCCGCATGCAGAATTTTCACGCACCCAGGCTGCAAAATCCAAATAAATAAAGCCACGTTGATTTGTGCCTTCACCCGTAATAAGCTAAAAAATAGATGTGTTACAGAGAATCAAACTTACAACCTCATAGGGAAGGCTAACCATGAAACCAACTGGCCTAGCTAACTTTTGTGCAAAAGTACAAGTTTTGTATATATTTGCATGGCCAAAATTATTTCTAGCGGGACATAGCCATGATCAAACAGTTAGAGCACGGTTCTTCTTTGGTAATGGTCATGCGTGCTTGCAAACAAAAGGAAGATTAACATGATGCATCACAAAGCTAGGTGAAGGAAAATATGTAATCACCACATGGAATACATGCTAACATTATGCATGCACGTTCAGGAAAAAACACATTAAAAAGAAATATTATGTCCATGGCTGATTGTTTTAGGTCAATTTCTAAACTAGGGACATGGAAAGAATATTTTTTACATCGCAACACGATTTTTTTTTTGCAATATCTCCTATCCCTGTGCGCAAACTCCTTTTTACCGGTGGCGGGATGTACCGGCGCACCATCCGCCGTTCGCGCTTGCGTCAAGATTTGTGAGGGAGCCACGTAGGATTTACTGCTTTGTGTTATACAACAAGGAATACGAGACGCAATATGAAATGTGGGACCGGGGCAGAATAAATATCTTGCATCTCACGTGATCTCCCCCCCCCCCCCCCCCCTTCTCTCCCGTGGCCCGTGAGAGGAGCTATGTACTGGCGGCGGCGCCGAGGCGGACGACGAGGAGTGAGGCCGGCCGGATCACGCCGGTGGAAGACGGATCCACTACTGTCGACGTTGGGGTGACATGCGCCGACAAGGTTCCTCGATCCCGCCCACCACAAGCCCATCCTCCAGCATCCTTTTTGCCTGGCCGCCGTCCTCGCCATGGGGACCACGACGGCCACCCACCACGGCGGGTCGCAGCTCACGGTCGGCGCTGGATCCGGCGACTCCAAGCACTTCCGCCACCAGCTGCCTCTGGTGAGTCATAGAGCTCAGCGCCCCGAACCTCTCTGCATCTGTTCAGAGTTAGTTTTTCTTTATTATGCATGATATTGGTTTTTACCGAGATAAACGACAATTATCCTCTGAAGATTTGGGAGCGTTGAAAGAAATCGGAGCTGCTAATGTTCTCTATTTTTTCTGAATTTTGCTTAGCTTGGATTTCTGTTCAGTGTTAAATTTCTGAAGGTGAAATCTTGTTTTGTAAAATATGGAAAAGATTTATGGTTCATATAGAATCAATTATTCCTGGAATTCACTCAAGTGAAAGTGAAATCTGTTTTTGTGTAATATGGAAGAGATTTATGGTTTATACATGTGAAATATGGCACCTATCTGACTTTGAGACACATGCAAGAGTTATTTGGTTCAGATTTGCGAAAGAAAGTGATATTGGTCCATATTTAATTTGTGAATATGTAAACTCAAAGTGATATTGTTGAAATATGAAATATATTTTGTCAAATTCATATGTGAAACCCCATGAAATTCATATGTGGGAACCGTATTTTTCTGAAATAATTGAAAATGGATCAATTGAAAAACTGAAATAGGCTTCTGAGAAACTGAACCCGGGGTCTTTTGAAATAACAAAAATCAGTTTCTGAAAATGATTAAAATAGGTCTTTTCAATAAACTGAAATGGGTTATTCAAATGTGTGAAAGCGATAGCGTTGACAATTAAAATAGGTCTTTTCTAAAAATGCTTTATGAAATTGATATCTAGTAGTACCTAGTAGCTGGAAATTACAGTTTATTGAAACTGAAACGGGGTAGGAAGCGCGGGGGGGGGGGGGGGGGGATGATGAAAGATATAGCAGTAGCGAGGGGCTAGGAAACCGCTACAGCTAATTAATAGTAGCGTGTTTCAGAAAAGCGCTGCTGATATAGTCAACAGTAGTAGCGCGGGTGTGGACCGCGCTACTACTAACAGTTAGCTGTAGCGCCGTAGTAAAGGTTCGTGGCACGAACCGGTGCTAAAGGTTCGCCACGAACCGGTACTACTGAGAGTGGCCCGCCTAGCCGTTGGAATCGACACTAATGGTCAAATTAGTGCCGGCTCGAATACAAACCGGGACTAATGAGCTGCACATTAGACCCTTTTTCTACTAGTGTAGGTACATATACTTTATTATTATATTGCATAGATTTGTTGCTGATCAATCCAATGCAACATGCATCAACAAACAGCTAGGGATTCACCAATGCGAGCAACCGTGCATCTCCCTCATTTGTTGCTGATCAATCCAAACTTGATAAATCTAGCAAGCATCTGCCTCACCTCATTGTTGTACATTCTAGGCTTCCATAGAGGAGGTGGAGAATGTACGATGACCAGTCCATGTCATAAAACACAAGGTGGTTGTACGTACACCAGAACCTAATGCTGAGCTCCCCCGGATACCAGTCCACGCCACTGTTGCTACTCTCTCTTCCCCTGATCTCCTCCAGCGCCGTGCTCTCGAGGTCAAGACATAAGAAGCCGACATCACCATGGACGAGAATCGCACCTCTGCTCTCTGCGAAGCCGAGGATCCCAAAATATTCCGATGCCTCCGGCCCTTGGCCCTGGGGCGTGGTCAGCATGCAGCGCAGCCAGCCTTCGGAGCTCTCTTCACCATGATCGTCGTCGTCGTCTTGCTCCCGCTTGGTCCAAAGCTCGAGCATCCTGCCATAGTCTATGCTGTTGACGAACGAGAGTGCTTTTCCTCGTCCGGCGGTGCACAGGAACGGTGGTCCTTCCCAACCAGAGCTGACTGGTATGGGTAGCTTGGTCAGGGAGACACGCGCCGCGTCGGCACTCACGTCGAGGGTGTAGTACCATGCGTGGTCCGTGTATAGCCAGTGCACGGTGCCACAGCCGTCCACGACGCCGTCGGGCGGCCCTGACATGGTGAGGCCGCCGACGTCTGGGCACTCGATGGGCGCGCTCCAGCTGCACGAGGCGGAGGAGTACGCGTAGGCGGGCACGAGCTGGTCGTCGCTTGGGTTTTTGGCGGTGAAGAGCACACGGAAAGCCGTCGCCGGTCCGTGCCCGTGCCCGTGGTGATCTGCGCCGGTGAGAAGCGCGTACCCCGTAACGTCTCCCCCCAGGCGGTCGTGGTCCAGGTCCACGGCCGGCGGCGGGAGGACGTGCACGTGGCCGACGAGAGGGTGGCACACCGCCAGGTGGAGCTTCCCGAAGTCGAGCGGGGCAGGTAAGAGGCGCACGAGGAGGAGCCCGCCGCGCGACGCCAGGGGCTTGGCGTGGTTGAAGAGCCCATCGGCGTTGGGGATGATGGAGGTGGAGCCTCAGGGTGGACGACACGAGCGGGCTTTTTGGCCCGCTCGTGGCCCGCTCGGTCCCGCCCAGCTCGGTCCTGGCCCGCTCGAAAAAACACCCGGTCCGGTCTGTGAAATATGGACCGAAAAATCTTCGGTCCGGTCCGGTTAAAGACCGGTCCGCTCGGTCGGACCGAAGAAGAAGCACAAGCAGATCGTGCTCACGCGGTCATCCGCCTCCTTTCACGCGACGGCCGGAAGAGATAGATGAAGACCCACGTTACGCGCTGCCTTCTTTTCCTTTTATTCAGTCCGGAGAAAATAGAAAGAACGAGATTTACGCTGCCACGGCGCAATCCCACGATTATTTGTTGCTACAGATAACTGCCCACAGGAGTCTACGGAAATTTCTCCGTTTGTTTTCAATCTCATCTAATAACAACCATCCATGATTCACGCTGTTGTTTCCTTTTACTTTTCAGTCTAAATCTCTCTATTTGTTCTGTATATGGACTCCACCCGTTGTTTCCTTTTAATCGTGACTAACGAAAGGAACAGGTTCGATCCGAGAATCACCATGCCATCCGCAATTAACTCCACGTCCAATTTGATCCACACATCACGGCAAGGCTGTACACGCATAATCATGGGCACATGCACATGATAGATGCAACAGCGAAAACTGCTAAGTACATGCGCACGTCGTCTACCTCTGCCAGCCGGCTCTCGCGCACGTCTTCCACCTCGCCACAACAACCCCCTCTTCCTCGCGACTCTCTCTCCCCTGCGCGGCCACGCCTCTCCCTCTCTCTCCCACGCCTCTCCCTCGCACCGCCGCGCATCATGTGCATCTTCTCCGACTCCGGCGACCGTGCTGCTTCTCCGACATCTTGGGACCACATGGTAGTGACTGGACATCGCTAGGACCGTGAGGACCGCCGGTCCGCACCGAGCTTCACGTCCGCCGGTCCGGTGCCTGAAATCGGGACCGCTGCACTGCTCGGTCCGGTCCGGACCGGACCGCCGGCGGCCGGTCCAAACGACGGCTCGGACCGGGACCGGACCGGCCCGGACCGTGTCCACCCTTAGTGGAGCCCATGCTGAGACGCCGCCACGTCGCGTGGATCCTCCCGAACCGCAGCGGGAACCTGGATGTCTTCGCTAGGGCCACCGGCGCTTTGACGGGAAAGAAGTTCTGGTAGAAAGCCCCGAGAACGAAGGAGGCGTGCCGCGCGTCCTCGTTCTCCGGCAGGAGGGCGGCTCGTCGGAGGATGGCCCGGTCGTTGCCGAGGAGCCGGAGCCACCGTCTGCACGTGCCGGCGCAGTGGAGGAGGTCGACGGGGTCCGGCAGGAGCGCGAAGATGTCGAGGAGGAGGTCGTCCAGAATCCCGTCGGCCATCGATCGATCTTGGCTAGGGCTGGATGGGTCTGTCGTGGTGGTTTGCCGAGGCGGTTCGATCGTCTAGCCGACGAACTCATATACTATGCGGAGGGCTTGTCCGGCAGATCCTCATATTCGTGTTGTTGTCCGTCTATACAGTTTGCCCGAATGGCTAGTTCGTCTCAACAGGGCTCCGATGAAGATTTAGGGGGACAGCATCGTGACGTCGACGACAAGGACCTTGTGATAATACACGACTGATTTTTCTTTTGTTACAGCAAGCTTCTTGTTGTTTTCTGTACCTTGTATATCTACCGGTGTACATAAGGTACTTGTACGACAAAGAGCATCTACAGCCGCGGGCATCAAATCTAACACTCAAATGCCCGTGAACGTGTCCGGGTGCGTCCGCGAGCAGTGACCGAGCATAACTCTGATTTTCTTCTTAGATCTGAATACCTCATATTTCAAGGGCCCCGATAACTGCCACACGTGTGGGCGTTAAGAAATCTGCCCACACGTTTTGTGTGGTGCCTAAGAGGACCAGTCCACATGCTTGTGTGTGGGCAAAACAATTAGCGCCCACACGCCTCTTTTTTTCCTCCCGGTCCCTCATACACGCGTGCGTGTGGGCGAAAATAGATAACGCCCACACATCCGGTACGTCAGGCCTCGTACCTCGTGGTCCAGCACGCCCCACGTGACACTTTACAGCGTGCACGCAGTTGTCATGGGCCGGACCCTCGTCTATGTTCGTTTAAGTGCAGTTGCCATGTCGCTGAACTACGGTTGCCATGTCGGACAACTACAGTTGCCATGTCTGCTCAACTGCAGTTGCCATCTCAGGTCAAACTTCCAGATTGCCATTTTTTGGACAACTACAGCTATTGCCATGTGTGGTCTGGTCTACTGCAGTTGCCATGATTTTAAAACTTTAGGAGTTGCCACCTACTAACACTAGGCAGTTGCCGTCTAGCACTGAAAAAATGGCATGGCAAAAAAACATGTTCGGGTAAAAGAGAGAGTTGCCATGTGCTCACAAGCACGTTAGGGCAGTTGCCATGTAAAAAAAAAGAGTTGCCATCTGCTTACGTGCATGCTAGTGCAGTTTGCCATGTACCATGCAAAACATATGACAACTAACATGTTTGGGTAAAAAAAAGAGAGAGTTGCCATCTGCTTGCAATCACACTAGGGCAGTTGCCATGTACACTGTAAAACGCATGGCAACTGGCAGCTTGGGTGTGGGAAAGGAGGCAGACGTGTGGGCGACATGGCAAACGCCCACACATCAGCCCTTATGCGTGACTGAAAACTGGTGTGTGGGTGAACTGCTAAACGCCCACACACCGGTCCCTCCGTGTGCCAAATCGGATGTGTGAGCGAACTATGTCACACACCACACACACACCTTGTCCTATGTGGCACACAAAATCAGCCTTTTTATGCCAAGATTCGTGCAAAAGGCGCTGGATGATGATAAAAGCGTGTGGACGAGTTGGCTAACGCCCACACGTGTGGGCGTTAACATTTCCGTATTTCAAAGCTTAAATCCATACAAAGCATACAAAAAAAAAACCTACGGATCAACTAAAACCTAGCCTACACTACTTGTTTTCGTCGAAGATGTTCACGATTTCCGCGCTAGGCTACAGGTACATGGTCGGCAGCTACAACTCCAGCTCCCGCGGTCCATCCTCCGCCTCCACCTCCGCCTCCAGATAAGCAAAAAGCTCGTCGATCTCTGCCTTCCCTCTGGCGGAGGAAGCGGCGGTTGGCCTCCATCCCCCGCCTCCGTCTCCAGATAGCCGAAAAGCTCATCGATCTCCGCCTTGCGCTGGCGGAGTAAGCGGCGCTTGGCCTCCATCCCCCGCCTCCGTCTTCAGATAGGTGAAAAGCTCGTCGATCTCCGCCTTGCGATGGCGGAGGAAGCGGCGCTTGGCCTCCACTCCGCCTTAGGCTGGATGGAGGCGAGGATGGCCACCTAATCCGATGCCTTCACTGCCTTGACCAGCTCGTACTACGCCGGCCGCCTCAGGCATGTCGAAGCTCGGAGTTAGGGCCGCCACATCTCCGTTGGCCTCTTCTGCCGTGTCCTCCTCTAGCTAAATTTCGTATGTGACTTTATTTTTGACAAAAGTAAATGTTTTTTGGAACGGACATTTTTTAATTTTTATCATCTGCTAAAAAAATAAACTTGAAAAATATAAATGAAAATATATCGCTCAACGGCCGATTTACTATTTGTTTTTTGTTTCGTTTACATGTTTTCATTTTCCCATTTTTGTTCTTTCTGGAAAAAATTCTCACCCTAATAAAAATTTGTTCAAAATTTGAAAAAATGATCACTGTAACAAATTTTGTTCATAAAATACAAATGTTCGTGTTTTAAAAAAGTGTGCAAAAATCAATAAATTGTTTGTGTCTTTACAAGTTTCTCACAATGTCAAAACACAAACATTTTCTTAAAGAGCGGACGAAATTTTGAACATGAACTTCTTTTAGAATACTAAAAAATTTGGAATTCCAAACAAAAAATTGAGAAAATAACAACAAAAAATAAAAAAAATCTGAATTTCCCCTAACATTTTTTGTATTTGTGTAGAAAAAACACCATGTTCAACTTAGGGTGTTCGGGTAGGCAAAACGGCTCCATTTGAGGGTATGTTGTTTCTCAAAATCTCTCAAATGATCCTTTTTTATTTGCTTTTTTGAAGTTTTCTCCATGCCAAGTTGTTTTGGTTTTCTACAAATTTCCTTTTTCTGAAGTTTTCTCGGTCAAAAGAAGGTGATAAATGGTTGGACGTGTTGCAACTTGCATACGGTGTTAGAAATCATTCAAATCCGGCATGGATGCTTACCATGGGCATGCCCACCTTTTTGCAAAAGTTGGGCTCCATTCAAGAATGTCCAAAAATAGACTATGTTGAACAGAGAGTGTTCAGGTAGGCCATGAGGCTCTGTGTGATCACACGTTGTTTCTTGGTATCCTTGAAATGGACCCAATGTTTTCCATAACCTTATATGACCAATTCAGGGCACCTTGCCAAGTTGTCTCGGTTTTAGACAAATTTTGCATTTTCTACAGTTTTCTCGGTAAAAAAGACCAATAAATGGCAGGACGTGCCGCAAGTTGCATATTGTGTCAAAAAATTATTCAAATCTAACATGGATGCGTACCATGGGCATGCCCTACCTGCAAAAGTTTGGGTCATTTAAAAAATGTGCAGAAGTAGACCATGTTCAGCAGAGGGTATTCGGCTAGGCCACAAGGCCATAAGACTGAGTCTGAGAGCATGTTGTTTTCGGCATTATTTAAGCCCTAACTTTTTCGACGGCCTTGTATGACTAATGTAAGGCACCATGCCAAGTTGTTTTCGTTTTTGAAATGTTCTATATTTTATGAATTTTCTCGGTCAAAAATGACTGATAAATGGTCGTACGTATCACAACTTGCGTACAATGTCGGAAATTGTTTAAACCTAATGCCTACCACGGGCATGTCGACCTGCTTGCTTGCCAGAATTGGGGTCATTTCAAGTATGTATAGAAATAGACCATGTTGAACAGAGGATGTTCGGGTAGGCCAGGAGGCTCTGGGAGCATGTCGTTTCTCGACATCCTTGAAATGGACCCAATTTTTCCTATGACTTTGTCTGATCAATTCAAGACACTCCCTACAACGACGTTGCTTAGGACGACCGACGCCGATAGCTAGAGCGCTGGCAATGACATAGCCGCTCACGACAACAACAGCGACGATGTGATTAATGGGGATGAAGACGACCCCGAGGACATCAACTGCATGTCGGAGTCTGAGGAACATAGAAGCCTCGGGCCCAATGAATATGATGTCTTCGAGGAATGCCTTGAGGTACCTCGGCTCAAAATATTCCATAGACGATTGGCCAGCACGGACAAAAGCATCAAGCAAAAGTCCCAGTGACTTAAATCTGAAGAGGATGAACTTAATGACACATGGGTCAAGCTCCTCAGGGCGGACAAAATTACTGTTATGACCTATAAGTCTAACAAAATCCCGATTCGACCTCGCTTTGAAAAAAAATCGTTTTTGACCTTTTTAGGAGACGCCAACATCCCTGGCGTCTGGGTTGCGAAGCAGACGCCACGGATCCTGGCGTCTGGCCCCTGGCCCGCACTGTCCGCCTGCCCGTTGACCTACTGACGTGGCAAAGGGGCCAGACGCCAGGGACCCTGGCGTCTGGCCCTGGTAAGTGGATAACGGCGCGGGGCGCCCACCCATCCCCATCTCAACTTCTCTGGCGTTGGTTCAAGAACAGAGGGCTGTTCGTCGCCCCTTCTCTCCCTCCCACCACCACTCCCCTTGATCTACTCCATTAACCACTCAAACTCGCAGATCTGACCCCCCAAGCTTCTTTGAGGTATTCTCCCCCATTCCCTCCAATATGTTTTTGTTTTCCCCTTTCTTGTTGGATGCATTATTCAACACTAGGTGATGTTAGATGAGTAGATGGTTTCTTTGTTTTAGGAAATTGTTTGTAGTTGATAGATGATTTGGTAGGCAGTAGATGATGTGTAGTTGAACATGTAGGCAAAATCAATTCCGTTTTGTGTATATGTTGTCCATAGGTTTTTTTTAACTAAGAGGAGTGATGAATACATGATTTTTGTATGTAAAATAGACTTGTTTGATAATTTGGTTTGATAGATGATGTGTGTATGTGTAGATAATCCTATTGTTGGCATACTATATTTGCAAAAGATATGGTGAAATTTGGTACTCTAGATGATATGTATTTGCATATGTGACACCATATGATTTGACAAATTTATTTGATTGAGATGATGTTGGTATGTTTGAGAAGAATTATGTGTGCATATGAAGAAGAAGAAAATGATGTGGTTATGTTTGAGAAGAATGGTTTGTTCATATGGCATAACTTGGAGAAGAAAATTGTATTGTTTTATATTGTTCATGTATTCATAGATGTTTGTGATTTGTTTTGTAGGATGGCGGATGATGATGGACCTTGGTATACCGGATTAATCGATGAGTGGGATAAGGAGCATCGTGCTCGTGCCATTGAGAATGGAAAGGTAAGAAGCAAGACTTGTCAAATTTCTTTATTTCTCATTTGTGTTCTTGTATTGATCAAAACATCACTTTATTTGCAGCTTGTAGTTGCTATGCGCATGAGGGGTCATTCCGCTGATGGCTTTACTTACGACCCGCGGTACGAGCCTTATATTCGGAGATTGGGTCTTCTCCCATTCGTGTTGCAGTTTAAGCGACGCGCTCCGCCGGTGAACCACGCGGCGTTGACCGCACTTGTGGATCGTTGGAGGCCGGAGACTCACTCGTTCCACCTTCCATGTGGGGAGCTGACGATGACCCTAGAGGACATGGCTATGATAAGCGGCCTTCCTATCGACGGACAAGCTGTTACCGGTCGTGTCAGCGTCGTTAATTGGCGAGAACGGACAGGCATTTTAATTGGTGTTCAGCCCGACGACCCTCAAGAAGGCAAGGCCGATACCGCGAGAGTGAGGCATTCTTGGCTAAAACTAGTCAGAGGAGACACCAATCCGTGCCCTCAGGGTGCCAATGACGTGGTTGTGCAGCAGTACGCGCGGGCCTATCTTTGGTATGTACTAACCAAGGTAGTCTTCTCAGATGCAACCGGGAACTCAGCCCTCTGGATGTTCTTGGAGCTACTCAATAACTGGGATACCCAGTATAGCTGGGGTTCGGCCGCACTAGCATATTTGTATCGTCAGGTAAGAGATATTTGCAACCATTTATCTTGCATTTGTCATGCGCCTCCATATCTAACATGTTTGTTTGATTGCAGCTTGACTTGGCGTGTCGGAGGAAGGGAGATACATCCTCATTGTCTGGGTTTGTTTGGAGTCTATCCGTGTGGATGTGGGAGCGGATCCCGGTTGGACGGCCCGATTTCAAGAACCCCCTCATGGCAAACCCACGGGGTAATCATGACGGGTTGCATGATGATGATCCATATCGGCGCCCTACGCTTGCTTACTATTGGGAACAAGTGACAGTCTACACAGGAAGCTCGCATGTGCGATACAAGTGCTATATGAACGAGCTGGACACCTTGACTGCTGAGCAGGTTTTGAGAAGTTCGATGAGATAAAATTTAGTCAAGAATGAAACTTATGTAGCTAACAATGTATCTCTTTGTTTTGCAGGTATATTGGTTGCCTTATGTGGAAGATCGTGACTTTGATCTTAATGAGATGTGCACGCGTGATAGCCATCTTTGGCGGGCGAGGTGCCCAATGATATGCTTCTTCGCAGTCGAGTGGCACTTTGTAGACCGTGTGGCAAGACAATTTGGAAGAAGACAAGGTATTCCAATTGAGGAGAGCAAGGAGGAAATGCTATCTCTGCATCGGTAAGCAAGCATGCCTTGAGTATGTAGTAGAGCATTGAATAAGTCAATGTTTGCTAATGCTTTGTCCCGTGCATCATTTGTAGGTTCGATCGAAGGAACAATCAGGATATATCGGATTGGACAAACAAACACCGTGCATGGATAAAAATTTGGAATCAAAGAGACACGTTAGTGCAATCAAAGAATAGACCTCACAATCAGTCAGCATATCAGAAGTATCAAGTGTGGTATGCGGATCGTTACCGGTTAAAGCTGAAGCCTGGTTGGACTCATGAGGAGTGGTCGGAGTTGGTGTCTGAAGACCCGGAGACTGCACAAGGTTATCAAACCTTCAACACGGCTGTGAGAGACACCAGAGGGGCTCACGTTGACTATGCACCGATGCATGATGAAATGGTAGTCTGTTTGACCTATTCTAACATACTTGCATCATGTTGTCTTCTTTCAAATACATAAGTTTGGTGTGTTCATGAATTGCAGGGCAGAGAGTTGCTTCTGTGCGTCAACGATGCCAATGTTGCACTGAGTCATCCACCTGGTGGTGCATTATCTGAGAGGACTCTTAGGAGCACGATGGAGGTGTGATCAATATATTATAAAAGTTTCTTTTCGCAGATTATTTATGTGCATCTCATATCATAGCATATTTTGTCTTATTGCAGAAGTTCAAGAAGCGGTTTCATAAGATGGCAGCAATGCTTTCTTGCCATGGTGCTCAGTCCAGTGACGTGTATGCACCTGGTAGCCGCACCGCCACAGCTAATAGACGGCGTTATCTACAGAACGATGAGGACATGGAGGAGGAGTTCCATGAAGAGGAGCCATCACATCAAGAGGAGCCAACACATCATGAGGAGCATGAGTATGATGCAACACATGAAGAGGATCATGAGTATGATGTTGATGCTCCACAACCATCATAGGTTACACAACCAACACAAGGCAATGCTCCACAACCATCTAGGAAAGGCAAAGACATAGCTAAGACACCAGGTAAGAAAGGTAGAAAGAAGACATGGAACACACAATTCCATAGTACGGAGTATCCTCATGAGCTTATCCCAATAGGAATGCAAAGATATAAGGCCAACACTGAGGCGGAGGAGGAGGCATACAACGAAGAGGAGGAGGAGGAGACTAGCGAAGAGGAGGAGCCTACACTTGCAACCATGGTGAAGAGAGGAAGGAGGAAGTGAGCTTCTTGTTGTCGTGGTAAAAACTTCTTAGGTTGTCTTGAATTTGATGTCTTATGTATGCACTTGATGTCTTATGTATGCATGAATTTGTCGTGATGAAAAATCTGTGGACTTGTTGTCGTTTGTATGCAAGAATTTGTCGTGGTGAAAATTCTGTGAAATGTGCTATCTTCTGTGTTCTATGAACCTGTCATATTATTATATATGTGCTGTCTTCATGTGTCAAATAGTATGTCAAATATTATGTACATGGACCCAGATGCCAGGGTCATTGGCGTCTGGTCTAAAGTCATGGGGGCAGACACCATGGTCCTTGGCGTCTGGTCTAAGTCAGGGGAGCAGACGCCATGGTACTTGGCGGCTGGCCCTGGTGTAGTAGTTTTTTCATTTTGTTCATATTTTGTCACAGCATAGTATCAAATGACATATATATTTTGTTCTAGCAAACACCCATAGTATCGAATGACAAATATTAGTGTTCACATAATAGCAAATGACAAACATAGTTCATGACCATGATGGTCTACGATACAATGTCTCGAATAACATAGCAAATTACAAACATAGTTCAAATTACACAAATAGTCTCGAATGAGAAGTTCATCACATACAATGTCTCAAATGACATAAGTAGTTCATGACCACGATGGTCGAAACGACACGAACATCACATATAACTCGGTTTCCTGTAGCAATGCAAGTCAACAACCCTTTTCCATTCCCATTCTTCCAGCATTTCTTGAATCTTGTCATCATCAGTTATGTCAACCAATTTTCTTTCCCCGGGGCCATCTGACTGCCTCCTGCTGACGTAGTACACAAAATCCTCTTCCTTCAACCCTTGCTTCAACATGAATTTAGTCTTCAACCAATCGAAAGTGAGGTCCACTTCACTAACTTGCACAACACATGGAGACAAGCCTTGGACATGAACAACAGGGCTAAGCACCCACTGCTTAGCCATCTACAACACACAAATCTCTTAGTAGCTAACCTATCTTACATTAAACCACGAGGAAAACAAACTAGGGTTTTCACAAAACTATAATACATTAAACCAACCAAAAAATAGGGGTGGAGTTGATTTACCTTCTAGTTTCGAAATCCTGAAGATCCAACGGTGAAACCGGCCCAATTCGTGAGAGATTTGAGGGGGGTTAGGGTGCTAGATGAGGGAGAGACGTTGGCAGGGCTAGAGGTGAGAGTGGGTGGATATGAATGAAATGAGAGGGGTAGAGGAGGAGATGAATGGATGATAGGGCTAGAGGTGGGTCCAAAAAATCTTATCCACTCAAATCTTATCCATCAGACAGATAACTGTAAAAATGCTCTCTGGATACCAGACGCCACGGACCTTGGCGTCTGGATGTCCATCAGACACATCAGACAGGGTGTCTGGTCTCCTGCGCGAGCAAAATGATCCAGACGCCAGGGTCCCTGGCGTCTGGGTGTGGCAGGCAGACGCCATGAACCTTGGCGTCTGGGTGTCGATCAGACACATCAGACGGGATGTCTGGTCTCCTGCGCGAGCAAAATGAGCCAGACGCCAGGGTCCCTGGCGTCTGGGTGTGGGAGGCAGACGCCATGAACCTTGGCGTCTGGGTGTCCATCAGACACACCAGGCATGTGTCTGGTCTTCTGCGTGAGCAAAATGAACCAGACGCCATGGACCTTGGCGTATGGGTGTGGACCTGGTGTTTTTGCACACACTTCTGTCTTTTTGCTTAGCAACTTGTAACACACACTGTTAAATATGAACAAAGCATGCTAGTCTCAACCAAAAATATGAACAAAGCATACTAACTAGTCTCGAATGACGAACATAGTTTGCACATTCTCAAATAGTCTCGAATTACAAGTTCATCATACACGATGTCTCGAATGGCATAAGTAGTTCATGACCACACAAGGTCTCGAATAACAAGTTGATACATTAAACAAAGTCTCGACAGTTCATCATCGACGCCGGTGCCTTTCCATTTGTCTACTGAGTAGTATGGGGCCACTTTCCCTTCTTGGCACGTGCCTCGTCCTCCTCTCGTGCATCGCGAGCCCTTGCAAGTTTTCTTGCCCTCTCTTCTTGACGAGCCTCCTTCTCTTTGCGTGCCCTCTCTTCCTCACGCTTCTTGCGCTCACGAGCCTCCTTCTCACGACGCTCCCGCTCCAATCCCCGTGCATAGGACTCCTCGAATAGGCGCTGCCACCGTAACCAATCTCGATGTTGGTCCTCTTGGACATCTTTTGGTACCTCGTGATCTATCCAAGTGAAGTACTTGCAAAGTGGAGGAGGGGACTACATATAAACCATGTTTTTGTTAGACATATGAGTGACAACTTGTTGATGTTTTTTGTATGTACACCTAACATACGGGTGGTATGTCATATGCGTTAGTTGGCCTTCGATGATCATGTGCATAGTTGGGACACACGAAAAACCTTCTACCTTCTGTCCATGACTTGTTGCGGTCAGTGGACACCTTCAGCTTGCAAACATCAGCACACCAACATGATGGTGTGGGCACATCCTTCTCCTTCTCCTTGTCCAAACTGGCCTCCATCCACGTCTTTGGCATGTCCTCTTGGTCCGCGCACGCCGGCCTCGTCCTGGAACCGGATGAAGCCATGCCTACAAAAAGAACAATTGTTAGCACAAGACATAAAGAGAGTAAATGCGTAAATACAGTAAATGAATAAATGCTAGGAATTGTATGAACAAATAATATACCATTATTATTAGATCAACCATCTGGATTAGGAAAATAACCGAAGGCCGATCCATTATCAACCATTCCTCTACGACCACCACCACCTCTAGCACTTGTGCTTCCTCTCCGACCACCACCACCTCTAGCACTTGTGCCTGCTCGACCACCACCTCTAGCATTTGTGGTAGCTCGACCACCACCTCTAGCACTTGTGCTAGCTCGACCACCACCACTAGCACTTGTGCTTGCTCGACCACCACCTCTAGCACTTGTGCTAGCTCGACCACCACCTCTAGCACTTGTACTCCCTCTACGAACACTAGCACCTCTAGCACTTGTGCTCCCTCTACGACCACCACTACCACCTCTGACACTTGTGCTTCCTCGACCACCACCACCGTCACCTCTTCCACCTCGTTCACCATCGGTGCCGCCTCCACGACTTGTTTTTCTTTTTTTGGTTTTCTTATTCTTGCATGTCCGCTCATTGTGTCCCCCTTCACCGCAACCCCACAGTTGATAGTGTCAGGAGCCTCCATGAAATGACCGCTACCAAATTGTTTCATGCCAGTGTATCCAGCCAGGTCATCCATATCACCCCTGAACCTCTTAGTTCTCCTTCTACCCTTCGTCTCCACCTTCAGAAGAGGGTCTGGCCTAATATGAGGGCCATGGTACTCAGGCCACTGTGATTGGTCCAAGAAAGGGCGAAATCTTGGCGCCCATGTCAACCTAGTAGCTTCCAGATGGAACTCTTGCATCCGCGCGGTTTTTCCATCACAAACATGTATGTTTCTCGCCTTCGCCACCATTATCAAATGCGAGCATGGCCAATGATACTTACTAGGCCTCTCGCACTGGCACCACCGAGTCTTCAGTTTCACCTCAAATGCAGCACCACCATATTGTCTACCGTCTCGTGTTGTGCCACCTGGCTCATCAATTTGATAGATCATTTCAATTCTATCGAATATGATAACTTGTTGCCGTGAAGACTTGCTTGCTTGTAACTGCAACCATTCATCAACCTTTTCCGGATAATCCTTTTTTTCACCTATCCATTTTGCAGTCTCTTCAGAATGCCTCTGAAAGTACTCATTAAGCTTGAAGAAGGTGTACTCCACTATTGCAGTCACCGGCAATGCACGAGCACCCTTCAACACATTGTTGAAACATTCTACCAGATTGCTCGTCATGTCGCCATATCGCCAACCACCATCGTCATGAGCGCGTGCCCACTTGTGCTTCTCGCTTAAATTCCTAGTTAAGAAGTCTTTTCCCCCTTCGTTCACCGCTGCAAAGAGTTTGTTGTACCGAGCATCGAAACCTTGGGTGGTGAAGGCCACACATACATGGGTAAGGTCTTTGCTGAGCTCCTTGCTCTTACATGCCCGGTAAAAGTTGGCCACGAAATGCCTCATGCACCATCTGTGGTGAAGCTTTGGAAATCCTGGAATAACAATGTCCATTGCCTTGAGTATGCCATGATGCCGGTCCGATATGATGCATACCTCCCTAGCCCCAATCACGTTATGCCTAACATGACCCATGAACCACTCCCAGTTGTCTTGGTGCTCGGAAGGCACCAAAGCAAATGCACACGGCAACACATTGTCGTTTGATGAGTGCGCCATTGCTACCATTAGTGTGCCCTTGTATCTACCGGTCAAGAACGTGCCATCTATAGACAAGACCGGACGACAATGCTGAAACGCCTCCACACATTGTCCATAACTCCAGAAGGCACGGTGGAACACTCCCTCGTGATCCTCGACCACATGAAACATGCCCGGGTTCCTATGTGCAATGGCGGCCAACAACCTTGGGAGCTGGTTGTATGCTTCTTCGTAACCACCATACAACATCCTAATAGCATTTGCCTTTGCCTTCCATGCCTTCCCATACTTGACTTCATAACCAAATTGTTTTTTCACCGTCCGCATGAGAAACCTCACTTTCACAGTGGGATCAAAGCCTATGTCTTTCATCCATTTGTATCCGAGATACTCAGATGTGAGTTGACGGTGTGTCTTTCTAAGTCGTTTAGATGGAGGTTTGCATCTATGAGTGGCAACACAACTTTTTAACACCCATTCTTCGGTTTCTTTAAGCTTTCTTGCACGAACCTTCCATGGGCATCCTTCTTGCTCACACACCACGGTGTAACGCAACTTCATGTCGGAGTGCTCAACATAAAATGGCCTATGGTTTCGAATGGCATAGTCAGCCAACCAAAACTTCAGCATAGGCAAGCTCAGAAACTTCACTCCTTTCTTCAAATAAGCATTCTCGTCCTCATTCTCCACCCTTGGTTCTCCTGGATCCGGGCATGGTGTTGGCTCAATCGCCGTCATTCTCATTCCACCGTCAACAACAGCTTTATGGGCAAGGCTGAGATCTTTAAACAAGTGAGTTCTTTTTTGTAAGCCCGTCAGCTCAAAGTGGATTTGGTTCTCCTCCTTTGTGAATCCATCCTCGTCCAACTGTTCAACTGGACCCTCGTCATCCGAGTCATACGCATATTGACGCCTAAAAGGCAAGTCACGATCCATGTCCTTTTGCGCTATGTACGCATCCAAGTCACCAACATCATTACCATGAAACCCTTCCTCTTGCTCTTCGTCGTCATCATAAGCATCTTCATCCTCTTGAATTACTCCGTCACTAGCAATCACCTCAACTTCATTTGCTTGGCTAGTTGGTGGTTGGCTAGAAGCATTGGGGGCATACAACTCAACCTCATTTGCTTTAATAGATGGTACACGGGGATGTGGTGGGGGATAAACATTGGGGGCATCAACCACAACCCTATGCTCAGCAAGTGGCACCATTGTCCTCTCGCTCATGTCATCCATTGGGGAAGAGACATGCCGGTTCAAATCAAAGGTAAACCGAGGAGATTCAACCTTGGTGGCAAACAATTCAAGTGACTTGTCTTCCGATTGGGATACTTTTCCTTGTATACATCCCAATGCAAATCCGAGGTGATAGGCATACTTTTCAAGCGAGATTTGGCTCCAACTCCAACATCATACCTTCCTATTAACTTAACATCAACGTTGATGTCCATCCACTTCAAAACTTGTCTCACTTTTGCAACAACATCCTCATAGCTAGGGCTTGTATCAAAAACCAATGGTTCCTCACCCGTGTCGGCATTGTTACTCAAGAATGCCTCCTTGTTAATGTAATGAACATTAACAAGTCTCTCCATCTAAAAATAACATGAATGCATTTAAGACTTCAATGAGAATTGGTGTTTATCCAAATACATCTTATTATATCCAAATCATATCAACACTAAATTATTGGTCATGTCCACAAAAAGTATCACTAATTAACCCACACTAAGCAAAGTTAACCCTAATCACTAACTGACCGTAACCCCCAATCTTTCTACTCAACAAACATATATTCCTACTACACACCATGCATAGCACTATATCATCAAAGTTAACCAAGCCATTCACACTAACATAAGGGGGAGAAAACATGAACTAGGGTTCCACCAACATGTATAAAATGCAACCAAAATAACAAGATTTAACAAAAAATAATTGGATGATTTGGGGGAGATTACCAAGAGCAGCAAAGTGATAGAAAGATCCACCTAAGGGATGCACCTTTTGGAGAGGATTTGAGGGGGAGCTTGAGGGGTAGGAGAGAGTATGAGAGCTCCAAGTGTTCTTCAAGCTTGGGTTGTGGATTGGGGAAAGTGTGTGAGGTGGGTCCCACACACTCTCCCGTGGGTTATCCACTTACCAGGGCCAGACGCCAGGGTCCCTGGCGTCTGGCCCCTTTGCCACGTCAGCTGGTCAACGTGCAGGCGGGCAGTGCGGGCCAGGGGCCAGACGCCAGGTATCCTGGCGTCTGCTTCGCAACCCAGACGCCAGGGATGTTGGCGTCACCTAAAAAGGTCAGAAACGAAAAAAAATTCAAAGCTAGGTCGAATCGGGATTTTGTTAGCCTTATAGGTCATAACAGTAATTTTGTCCCCTCAGGGCCGAGCAGGAATTTGATGACAGCAAGCTTGGATAGGCCGGGGCTAATCAGTTCTGCCCTCGAAGGAACATGCTTCCAAAGCTAGACAAGGAGGCCGAAGACAGCGTGCTAGCCAAGAAGCCCGACCGTCCTCCTTAGGGCCGAGATAGGCAAGCAGGCGGGTACAAAAATCTTACCAAAGTATCCTGGCGCCGAGGCAGACTAGATCCACCGCGGCCCTTCAAGAAATACGATCTGAGGGATAAATTATTGTTAAGGTCAGAAGCTCCACCTTGATCATTCTACAAATCTATGGAACGCCCACCTGCTCGACAGGCAAACCACATACTTTTTAAAACAATTATAAAAAAATTTAAAGGCAAACATTCCTCCAATTTGTGAACAAAAAATGTCAAAATGCGACCATGTTTTAAAATTGTAAACCATATTTAAGAAAAGGAACATATTCTGGTAGAGATGGGCATAAAAACCGAACGACGAACCGATAGCAAAATCAAAAATACTGAATTTTTGGTTTTTGTTGTTGGTACGGTAAAAGTCGGTTTTTACTTGAAATAACTGAATCCAAATCGGTCGATTTTGTAGGAAACTGAGGAACCGAAGGAAAAGGAAAGCACTAGGTTCCCTCACGCCAGAGGCGAAAAAAGTTGCAAAAATGGTTTGAGAAATCGAAAAGGTTCACAAATTCGAGAAAGAGTTCACAGTTCGAAGTTATAGCTGGTGGAAGTAATCCAAGAGGTCCATAGTTTGAATCCTGCTTCATGCACCTATTTTTTGAGGGTTAAAGAATGAAAAATAAATAAATGGGCCAAGCCAAGGATGAAAAGGTGTGTGCTCTGGTTTGTGTGATGCTACTCCATATAAAGCCGGAGCTCATAGTTAGCGCTTGCTGTGCTAGTTAGCGGCACTCGCATGGCTCCTTTCATGGGGCCGGCCGAACTACGCGAGCAATCAGTTGTCGCTTGTGGGGAGCATACGCCCAATCGCTTCTTTGTGGTTCAACCAAACAAACCTTCATGATTAACTTGGTCGACAAGTTGACCATTAACTGTTGACTTTCAACAAGTGGTTCATCTATTTGGAAAAGTTCATGGATCTAAAAAAATGTTCGTGGATCTGCAAAATGTTCGCAAATTAAAAAAAATAACGTGAATAGAAAAAAATCATGGATTTTGAAAACAAAGTTCAAGGATTTGAATTTTTTTTACCGATTTTCTAAAACAAAGTTCATCGACTTTGAAAACTTTCATTCATTTAAAGAAAGGATCGTCGATTATGATAAAAGTTCATCGATACTGAATGAATTTGAAAAAAGTTCACCAATTTTGAAAAAATGTTCACAAATTTTAGAAAAGTTCATTGATGTTAAAAGAGAAATTAAAAAAGTTTGCACATTGCAAAATAAAAAGGAAAACAAAAATGGAATGGAAAAAAGAAGAGAAAACGAAAAATGAAACGGATGGAGTGGTTCGCTGCTGAACCCTTCTTTTACTACTAGCCTCCTCTGCAGCACTGTCCGTCTCATCACATCAACCGCATCGCATCACCAGACCAGAACGGCTAGCAGGCAGAGCAGAGAGCCATGCTGAAACGGCGGAGGATATGGATAGCGGTGGATGAGTTGGAAGCGCAGAGAGCGATGGAGGAGGAGAACCGAGAGCGGCGACGGCGAGAGGGCGAGGGAAGGGGAACCGCGGCGGCTTGAGAAGACGAACAGATCTGCGGCCAGCAATGGCAGCATCGATCTGGATCTTCTTGACTGCACCATCTGCATGGATCCCCTCCGCCCTCCGGTCCTCCAGGTACATCTCCTTGTTTATCCCCTCTTTTGCTTCCCTTGTTCGAACGAGATTGGTAGACTGATTTGTTGGATAGCACCATTTGCCCTATTCGGTCTACCACTGTGTTTGGAGATTGGGTTGCCAATGCCTGAATGCCATGCCCTGCCTGTAAAATAAAACCGTAAGTTTGGGCAGAAATCATAGAGTACCAAATAAGCTCACCCTACCCTCCCCTCGAGGTCAAATTTGTGTGCTGTCGAAATTACTGTATGAGGCACCAGCAAACCGAAAGCTGAATCCTTGATTGAAACATTAACCAGCTGAATCCTCAACTATCCAATGACAACCTCATTACATTGCAAGAGGATTGATTGCACTCAAGTGTACTGCTCTTCGGCTCTAGTTTTTTTTTTTTTTTTAGAAAAGGAGGAGGACCCCCGGCCTCTGCATCCGGGCGATACATACGGCCACTTTATTAATTATTTTCACTAGACCTTACAAAGTCATACAACAGTAAGACTAAAGCCACCTTCTAAGCAACAACTGTCGCTACTCCTATCCAATTGATGAAGGGGCGCCGATAGTCTGGGCCTAATACCAAACAGACGTCGCAGCCAAACCTAAACATTTAAGACCTGAGGTCCCAACCAGGACGCCTGCCGGGTATGGGGCACCTACCAGTCCGGCGCACTCCTCAACCAGGACGCCTGCCGGGTATGAGGACGCCGCAGCCACCTGCATAAATCATTTCCATGCCACACCATCATTACTTTTCAGCAAGAACAAATTGATCAATCAGGTTTGCACGGTTTCTCATTGTTGTTTCCCTGCAACCTTCTGAACTGAAACTGAATATCTATGTTTGCAGCATAACCATCATTTTCACAAGCAGGCATCTAACCATAGTGCATTTTCCTTCTTGGTACACAGTGCACAGTTGGGCATGTAATCTGCTCGTCCTGCCATGGCAGCCTACTGAACAAGGACAGCTGCCACATGTGCACGGCCACCGGCGGCTACAATCGATGCATCGCGCTCGACAAAATTCTTGAGTCATTCTGTGTTTCCTGCTCCAATGCCGTGTACGGGTGCACTGTGAAGACACTCTACTACAAGGCTAAAGATCATCGCAATTTGTGCCCGCACGCGCCATGTTTCTGCCCAGGACCCGCCTGCAGCTTTGCCGGCACAACCGTCAAGCTCCTGGCTCATCTCACCGGCGATCACAAGTGGAAATCCAAGGAGGTTAAGTACGACGCCAAGTTCACTCTGCCTGTCAAAGAAGGGACGTGGGTTCTCCATGCCCAAGGCCACGCGCCCCTGTTCCTGGTGAAATTCACCCCGGCGCCGCCTTTCGGCAACGTCGCCTCCGTCCTGTGCGTCGGTCCTCATGCCACTGCTGAGCATAGGTTCAGGTGCTGTCTTCGTTGCAGTGGCCCCGCCATCGGTCAGCAGAAATCCTCTGATTTCCTGGTCAGGAGCACCACCCTCTCCGATGGGTTACAGCTGACAGAGTATGATGGCTCCTTACTGTTTGCTTCTAGCACCCGCAGCATCACTGCCCATATCAGAGATGTAGTGCGTGACAAGCATAAGCGTGGGATGTCGATCCGTTTGCGGTAGCTAGTTGATCCTTGTTTGTGCGAAGACAGTGTGTTGTGTCAAGAGTAAGCGTGGGAAGGAGATGGAACAAATTGAACTTCCGTATGTTGTAGCTAGTTGACCCGTGATGGCTGTGTACCTCAACCGATGCACAGGCTGCGAGTACTTGAAGTGATCAAAACATGTTTACAGAGTTATTGTTCAGGTATCCATGTACGCATTTACCTAATGCTTCCATCCCAACATTGATGTCATTTTGGCTAGCTGAAAGCATATATGTAGTGTATGCTCCATGGAGAAATTCCTTGTGCCTTTTTGGATTATTAGCAGACTCCATTAACTGATTGGGTGCCTACCTGCCTTTTGATAGCTTGCTGTTGGTTAGACTCGGTTCGAACAATTTATACCAGTTTTCAATATGACATGTAAGATGTTGGGTGACCTCTTTTCAGCAGCTCTACACATGTTACTCTCTTGTTCAAGCTCTGGTACTAAGATTTTGATTAGCAAGTACTACTAAACATGCACTTGTGTTACATGTAAATTAGTTGCATGCCATGTTGAGAACTTGCCTTCTTGGCTCTTGATTTTTGGAGTTATTACCTGGTTCTGCTTTTTATGGATAAGACTATTGAGATGCAGCCGTGTTGCTTTGCCTCTAATATTTCCATTCCACCATGATGGACGGCTGCAGCAACACACATCTTTATTGTCTCTACCCACATGCTCTTGTTCTACATGACCAGATGTTCAAAACATCGTCGTGTCAGTGCTGGCCAAGGAAATCCAGATGGTTGTCATGTAGGTGATCTCTATGTTAGCTTCAAGGTCAGCCTCAACAGTCAATGGGAGGTTTATCCCTAATAAAATGTTCATGTGGAAAATAGAAAATATATTAGATCTTGTTTGGTTAAGTAAGCAGTTTTGTGATTTGAACGCCAAAAGTATTTAATTCCAAAGTTGTTTTGTGTGCGCAGGCTTATCTGAGTGCAATCATCTTATGCACATGATTTTCAAATTTCAGTAAGCTCGGAATGCTACAGTGTTTTCTGAAAGTAAGTTATGCATTGGTGTTAGACTGATAGTACATTGGCATGTAAAATATTTTGTTGTTGTGATGGTTGAATTAAATCACCTCTCTCCTCTTCTGTTGTACTGCAGGGTTGGTTAAACTGCTGGCTGCTTTTGAGGAAGGTTATGGTGAAGAATCAAGTGTTTTGCTCAACAAAGAGCCATTAATCACCTTGACCATGTTGTATGTCCTCTGATTTCTTCAGTTAAAAGGCCATCGATTGCTGAACTGTGTCTACTCTGCTACACTCCCTTATGATATCCTACTTCCTCCGTAAACAAATATAAGAGCATTTAGATCACTATAGTTCTTTACAGAGGGAGTATATCAGTAAATGCAGACAAACGAATTACACAACTATGTTTTTTTTTCTTTTACAGTACAACTTTGGGCTTGGGACTTGTAGTCATAGTGACAATGACATAAATGTTGCAACCTGCAAATCAATGTTACATTGCTGCTGTGACAGTGTTTTGATACACACATCAGCGGTATGATGGTATTGTCACACGAAAATTCGAGAACTCTGGATTCGAAGTTATGGAATAAACAAGAACAATTTAACGAAGAAATTGTCGACAGGTGGAACTCTAATTCACTGCCTTTGTATTATGACATGCAGGGTACACTTTTGTAAATTTACTTCACTTGGTTCAACAAAGGAGAGCAAGATGCTGTTAACAAAGGAGGTAAGGCGTACAAGTACAAGTACGATATGCACTTGGTTCAACAAAGGGGTGCACATCATACTTGTACGCCTTACCTGACCATCAATAGCTAATGTATATGGGTGAGCGTACACTTTTAAAAGAAAATGTAGCAAAACATTCCATAATAAAAAACTCAAAACATACTCCACGTGTGCTGCCGATGTCCATTCGATTGGAGTGACAAGCCCACCACTATGCAAGTTTTCAAGCATCAAAGTTCAACAACGATCCTAGCTATGATAAAAGCAAACCTTCTTCCGAACATGCACATGACCAAATTATCACAAACTTCTAGATTTATTTGATTATAGCTTTGGCGATAAAATAAAACATCCAACTAGTCATGACTAGTAAACAACACTCAAGTTGCACCACGACATATCACTGCCGCCACACATATACGGTAGAGACCCCCGACTACGAACTTCTCCAACGCTAGTCACTTAGGGACATGATATCTTTGGGGGGCGAATGAGGAGGCGGGTGGTGGTGGTGTGCGGGTCGGAAGAAATATCTGGTACAACAAATGTATAGCTGGCCTCCTCCCCTGGGAACCCGTTGGAGAGATTCGTGCTTATGATCTGGAAATTTGAATGTTGGTGCCATCCCATGGTGCGGCTGTAGAAATCAACATCACACTCGAACCTATGATTCTCCGTCACAGCATGAGGATCAATGCACAAGATGGAGACAGCATTGCCGAAAGGCGGCACCAACGTGAACTTTGCTAGGAAAAGGGGTCCACCTTCTTCTTTCCTGTGGAGTACACGCATTCCTTCCTGCATATGAAGGGTGAAAGAATATCCATACGCGAACGCAGTGGCGGGCAACATGTGATCGGCAGTGAGATGGCGCTGGAGTTGGGTGGTTGAGCCTGCGAAGCCGCAACCGGGCTCAGGGCAGAAGCACGGCGCATGCGGACATGATTTCTTGTGTTCCTCTTGGTGGTAGTAGTGTGTCTTGACGGTGCACCCATAGATGGAGTTGGAGCAAGAGACCTTAGTAGACTCGAGGATGTGGTCAAAGGCGATGCAGCGGTTGTAGCCTCCGGTAATGGCGCACACATGGCAATTGTCCTTCTTCCGGAGCTTGTGATGGCAAGAGGAACATATCACATGCCCGACCCTACACTGCATTATATCATGAAGGAAAAGCATTAATCATGGGCTTGCCTATGAGAAAGATAATACCGATACACTTGTTAAAAACATTTGCATACACATAAACGAAGGAGACTCCGTGGCAGTTAGGAGGATGTTTGCCAAAAAAGTTCAAAGAAAATTTTGTTTTGGTTGAACGATGGCTTGGTGGGAGTTCGACCTCTTTGTACTCCTAGTTTCCTAGACAATTTAAATGAATGAGGTTTCCACTTGCCAAGGGTTGGAAAAAGAAGTCAAAAGACAGCAGGAGTTCCTACAACAATTAATCTATTAAGATAACGCATGAGAAAGAGTTAATGGAGGCACTAGGGTCATAGACCAAAGTAGTAAAAAAATAAAGTGCAAGGTGAATAAGATGAAAAATAATGAGGAAGAGAACCAAATGACTATGAACCTAGCCAAGAATTGGGTGTATCATTTACTTCAAAAATCAGGAAAGTTTGCGCAAGAGATCTAAATGTTAACAAATAGGGGGATGAGAATCCAAGGAGGTGCGACAAATTGAAGTCTCCGGAGGGCTCATGATTGAATATCTTGCCAAAGATAGGGTTGGTGCTAGGACTGACTCTAGAAAGATATTCATCCCTAATATAGTTTCTTCTAGTAATCCTAGTCTTGCTTAGATGACCTCCTATGCAGGGGTGAATCTGGGTTGCTCTTTTGATATGTTAATCATAACATTAATGGTATTAATCTCTTGAGGAAGTTAGATATGATCTCATGACACAAGCAAACTAACCAACAATCTCCTCCCCCCCCCCCTGAGATACACACTCCTAGTAAGATTGAAACCGGAGATGTGGAACTAGAGGAGTTATTCTCTGATGGAGACAATAGTCATACGGATATGGAAGAAGCCTGGTGGGATCATCTCACACAGGTTTTCTCTAATAAAAAAGGAAAAAACATGCCAGTGGTAATGGGTGTGTGCAACCTGTTTGTTCATTACAAACATCAGGAAATTTAAAAATAAATAAAGGAACAAAAATGAGAGGTGCTTCTTAGAACATGAGAGAGTTTGGGGGAGAGGTTAAAAAGAGATACTTAATAGAGTTATTTATGAAAAAAACTTGTCGAACTTGTGGGTCTGCAAGAAACAATGAGACAACCATTCTCTAGAACATAGTTGACAATATATGTATTGGTAGGGGTTTTCGTTGGCAACATACTCCTGCTAGGGTTAGATCTAGGGGGCTATTTCTTGGTGTTAATAACAAATCATTGTATGTATATAGGAACACAAGACGATGGTGACTATTACATAAATATAGTAGTACAAGATAAGAAAGCAAACTTGATTTGGACTTTAATGTTGGTTTAAGCGGAAGCCCAAATGGAAAGGAAAGTTGGCTTTTTGTCTAAACTTTCAAGGGTTCTACATGATTTTACAAATCTGAAACTTTCAAGGGTTCTGCATGATTTTACAAATCTGAATTTGATTGGTGGATATTTTAACAGCATTCAAACTTTTTTCTAAAAAGAATAAACCAGTAACTCTTGGACACTAGAGTTTTGTATCTAGTACTATACTAGAACACACCGGCTTTGGAGAAATTAAGATGAATTGAATACATTATGCATGGGGCAATACTTTGCAGGAACTCATTTTTGAGAAATTGGATAGGATGACTTGCAACACTGTTTGTGAGGATAAATGCCTCATATTGTCACCCTTAGAAGGGAGAAATCTGATCATGCACCTTTGTATATATACATGGGACATGCAGGAAAAAAGGACCCAATTTTTAGGTTTGAAAACTCTTAAATTCTGAAGGAAGGATTAAGTGAGTTAGTACATGAAGTTTGGATGAACCGCAATATCAATGGAGCTAAGACTGAGAAGTGGTTGGCCAGACTGAGAAATCTTAGGAAAAATACTAAAAGGATGACAAAGAAATGAATGCCTCATATAGAATTCTGAAAAAAAAGGATAATCTATTAAAACAAGATAACATTGATAAACATTGCGAAATCCATGGGCTCACTACTCCATAGTACATGAACAATTATATTGGAACTTAGAGCTGAACTAGACAAGATTATGAAAAAAGAAGAGTTGAAGTGGTTACAAAGAGCCAACGAGAAATAAATTTTGGAAGGGGATAGTAACACTAGGTACTATCATGCTAAAGCTAATTCATGCACACCAAATATATATAATTACATCCCTTAACCAATATGAATGGGTGATTGAAGGTTAAACAATTAGTTGAATATATTAACATTTTTATAAAAGTATGTTAGGACATCCTGATCATTCTACAATTTACTTTGAGGTGGAAAATTCATTTACTATACCCATAGAGGCTTGAGTTAAATTAACAAAGGAATTATCACCGAAGGAAATTAAAATTGCAGCATTTCAAATAGCTCACAATATATCTCCTATCCCTAATGGACTCAGTTCAACATTCTATCAACACTTTTGGAAAATTATTACAATGATTTCAAGGCCTTATTTGATGATTTCCATATAGGAGGGCTTAACTTTCTACAATGAGTTATGGTTTGGTCACCCATGTGCCTAAAAGCTAAGAGGCAAACCAAAATGTTAGTTTTTTTTGTGAAGATCCTTATGAGTAGGTTCAATATGGATGCTAGTGATGCCATACCCTTATTCAGAGAACTTTTTTAAGGAGAGAGACATTATTTAAGGGGTCCTTATTTTACGTGAAGCTTTGGATACATGTCATGTAAAAAAAGCAAAGCTCAACTATTTTTAAAGTTGGCTTTGAAAAGGCATATGGAAAACTAATTTTTTTTTGTTTTACAAATCATGAAACTGAAGATTTATTAGATTGTGTTTACTATTAGACCTCGGCATGTGGGGGTAAAGTGCAATGCTTGTATTGGCCCATACTTCCCACCCACAAAGGATTGAGGGGATTCCCTATCAACTGTTATCTTTGATTTATCTTCAGATGTACTAGCAATGTAGATGGAGAATGCCAAAAAAAACTAGGTTAGTTGAAGGACTACTAGAAGAATATTTAGAGGGTGGTGTCAACATGTTGCAATATGCATATGACACCATATTCCTGATGCAAGATGACTATGAAAGTGCACATAATTTAAAATTCATCTTGCCAGTTTGAACAATTTTTTTTAAATCACAAAACTGAACTTTCCTTTTTGGTGATGTTGCTAGCAAATTTGATTGGTTGTTTTGGTGAAACAAAGTACCATGAGAGGAGTGCGTTTAGTGAGGTAGTTAATAACACTTTATTTTCTTTCTCTATTTGTCATATATGATGCCATTCATCAAAAAAATTGTTTGCTGCCTAAGATGTAATTTGATTTACTTCAGCTCCATGTATATAATCTCTATATGAACTTCTAGGGTTTTTTCCAAGACACAATAGAACCCTAGAAATAACATGGAAACCGAATCCCTTATGAAATGGCGGATCTAGATGGGGTCAATTAGGGCAAAGGAGGAGGAGGACCTGAAAGACAGGAGGCCTGAGGGGATCGAAGCAGAAGGCACAGTCTAGCACCTCTAGAGGGACGGCGCCTTCGCTGGTGGCGGACTTCTCCCCCCTCCTCCTCTTCGCCTCCATACTCTCAATCCCGTGTGTGCTCATGTTCCTACAATGAAGAAATTATGTGGACCTCGTGCTTGTCGCCTCAATTTTATCGCTAGATATATGTGGAGAGCCAGAGAGTGGGCTTCTTGGCGGGCTCCTCACATGGGCTTTCCAATGCATTTTGCTTGGGCAACCCCTATTCCCCACTCTCTACGGCAAGTTGTCTCTGCTTCGCATAAAGAGCGAGCGAGCGAGTGAACCACACATGGGTCAGCCCATTAGGTTGGGTTTACGTGCAACGGAGATCCCAGTTTTGGAAACCTTTCAAAATGTTTTACCCATTTTGGGAACCTTTTAGAAGGTTTCGGTCCAATTTTTCTCTATTTTTTCGTGTTTTCTTCTTCTTTAATGGTTATGCCCCCCCCCCCCCCACATCAAAAAAATATATTTACAAATTTCAAATCTTATTCAAGTTTTAAAAAAAATATTTAGAAAATTTAAACATTTTTAAAATATGAAATTTTTAAGGGTGAACTTTTAAAATGTTCAAGTTTTAAAAATAAAAATTATTTAGAAATTATTTTTTATGGGAATATCTTTTTGAAAAATGAAACCAAAAAACATAAAGCTAGTAAAGAAAAAAGAAAAACCGGTGCGCCCTGTGCATCGTTGATGGGGCCAGTCGGTCGCTGCCTATATGAAAGGTTGGCTGTTTGCTAAAGTTAGCGTCAAATGGAACCCTCCTTTCATTTGAGCCCACATTGAGAGTCGCGAGTGCAGTTTTCTTGACATGTAATCTTCAAGGACCAAACAAATTACTATATTGGACTCACATTTACTTGCCATCCACGAAATAAGTATTGATTTAAAAAGTCATACCTCGTGGTAATTCCTTGAGAAATGTAGACATACGTGTGTAAAAGAGAATTCATCTTTGTAAGTAAAATACGTGTGCGTCTTGACGATGAAGCTCTTGACATAGATGTTAAGTGTTTGGTCAGTGCGTCGATAACCCCTCCCCTGCTTCTCCGCCACCAGAGGGACGCAAGCGAAGCAACACATGCCTAGGGATGGAGGCAGTAGGGCTCTCACGGTCTGCTGGCATCCTCTTAGAATCGGGGTGACGGCCTCTCCTTCCGGTGGCAGGCCTAGGCAACGGCGCGCATCGATGACCGTGTCGCACGGCAGAGGTCACTCTATGACAGGCATCGGGATCATATCTGGGTCCCTCGAGGAGTTGCGCCCTATGCAAGGTGGTGACGCTAGGGGCTCTCCTCAGTCTCGGGGGTGCATATGCTCCGGTCGTCCGCCCAGGGCACGTGCCAGTGTCCTGCCTGTGGCCCGCGCTGGTGGTTTTGGGCAAGGCGAGCTTGCATATCGCGGTTTATAGATGATGGTTCGCATGCCAGGCTCGATTTGGGCGGATCTGGCCCTTGGTGGTCTAGCTTGGGGAAAAGGCTTATGGTGATGGAGTGTGCTGGTGGAGGTAGTGGTGAGTGGTGGCGGTGCTGCAACAACCGGTTTTTTATCTCCCCACCTTCAGACGGTGCGTGAGAGCGTGTGGGGCGTGACGACATGTCCGATGTATGGCCGCAACCCAGGACCATAGAGGTTCCTAGCCTTGGGCAGTGCTCCTCTACTCCTTTTCTAGCATGGTTCTCAGCAGGCACGACGACTTGCATTATGTCTGGTGGCGATGCATTCGGTGGGCCATTGGTTGATCTAGCGCTAGTGCTGATGTTTGGCCATAGGTGGTCTCCGCAAGGTGAGGTTGGCTGCAACGGTTGGTCATGCTTCATCATTGAATGGCTCGATGATGGTGGTGGTCAGCTGCCCTCTTGATGTACGGATGTGCTCAAAGTCCTTGTGGAAAACCCTGCATTGACTATGTCGATGTAAGTGGCAACGACGTCTATGGACTTTGTTTTCCTCAAAGGAGGTGCTATTCTGGAGCTCCAGCACCTACCATACTTTTCTTCGTGCTATCCATGTAAAAATCTAAGACCGTACCGGGCTTGCCGAATCGGATGACGGTGTTGTGTTCTCGACAATAATACCTCTATAAGGGCATATTTCTCCCTATGTGATTTTGGTGATTAATGACAATGCATTTGCGGACTAATCGTGTGCATTGAGAATTTCAGATATCTCGTGTCTAGGCACAAGACGATTCGTTGCCCCTCGGAGCCTAGTGAAGACGGCGTTTCTCTACGTTTCTTTTCGGTGGATTTGAGTCGCAGGAAAGCCGTACTATTAAGAGGGGGTCCGCTTCGAAAAGGTTAGGGTGGAATCAACACGTACACGTCTGTTCCTTTGCACCATCTTTCCTTTGCTTCTTTGGAGCACCGACCGTTTATCCGTGTCTTTACAAAATGAAGGACTCCAAGTGATATTGTGTTGTGGCATGCGGTAGTACTGCTCAAGGTAGCAGTAGTATTGCAGTGGCCCACGGTAGTACCGGCCAGGGAAGCGGTAGTACCGCTCCTCAGGAGCGGTAGTATCGTGGCCTCTAGCCCAGCACCCTGACGTGCGCGGAAGTAGGTGTGGAAGTAATTTTTTACATCCGCGCCCTACGCAGTAGTACCGCTCCCAGCGTGCGGTAGTACCGTGCCGGCTTTTTGCACAGACCGAAACTCAGCAAAAGTAGCCACAGATGTAGTTTTATTAGTCCATGCCTTTCCATGCCTAGTCGAACCCTGCCTTGCGGTAGTACCGCAAGGACGCGCGGTAGTACTGCTCGTTGCTTTAACGCAACAGGGCCTCGTCTAGCCCCTGCCACACGAGCGGTAGTACCGCACTGCCTAGCGGTAGTACCGCATGCCTATGCGGTAGTACCGTAAGTATGCGCGGTAGTACCGCATGTCGCGGGCTGAGTAAGTGGGTAACGGTTGGATCTTTCCTCTTACTATATAAGGAGGGGTCTTCTTCCCCAAGTTGACCATCTCTTCTCTCCCCAAGCTTCATTGTTGCTCAAAGCTCCATTTTCCCCCGATCTCTCTCCGTAGCCAATCAAACTTGTTGATTCTCTTGGGATTGGTTGAGAAGGCCCCGATCTACACTTCCACCAAGAGAAATTTGATTCCCCCTACTAATTCCTTGCGGATCTTGTTACTCTTGGGTTGTTTGAGCACCCTAGACTGTTGAGTCACCGTGGAGCCATATTCCATTGTGGTGAAGCTTCGTGGTGTTGTTGGGAGCCTCCAATTAAGTTGTGGGTTTGGGTTCGGTCGCCGCCTTCAAGGGCACCAATAGTGAAATCACGACATCTCGCATTGTGTGAGGGCGTGGGGAGAATACGGCGGCCCTAGTGGCTTCTTGGGGAGCATTGTGCCACCATACCACTCCAATGAAGACATACTTCCCTTCAAAGGGAAGGAATTTCGGTAACACACCCTCGTCTCCACCGGCTCCACTCTTGGTTATCTCTCACCTTTACTTGTGCAATCTCTTATTGTGTTGTATCCCTTGCTTGCTTGTGTGCTTGTTGTTGTTGCATCATATAGGTTGCTCACCTAGTTGCATATCTAGACATCCTACTTTGATGCAAAGTTTAATTTGATAAAGAAAAGCTAAAAATTATTAGTTGCCTATTCAACCCCCCCCCCCCCTTTAGTCAACTATATCGATCCTTTCAATTGGTATCAGAGTCTCGTCTCTTTATTAAGGACTTTACCGTCCGAATAGTATGGTTGACTACCACTGTTCATTGTAAATTTACTTTTGAGTGTCGTGCTGCGAATTATGAAGCACATAGTCTAGCGAAATTTTCACTTTTTAGAGGTCCTGGTTGCCACGTCTGGTTTGGCGTTCCTTATAACCAGAACCGTATCCCACTTCATGTGTCTTTTGATGAATAAAGTTGATTTCACCCCTAAAAAAAAGGAGCTCCCTTGCTGTTTCTCAAAGAAAATAGAAATAGGAGCTCCCTTGCTCACCCTTACGCGGGGAATAGGTTTCCTTTTAGGCTTAAAGTGCTCCGCTTTGTTGATAAAAAAGAGATACAACGAATGTTCGGAGGCTGAAGGAGCCAAAAATGACGTCCTATGGGAAGATCAAGAGTGAATTTAGCGAGGCTACGGCCCTCTTCCATTGCGCGGGGGGGATAGGTTTCGCCCCGCTATGCGTACGATAAACTATGTGTACGATTTACGTACATCATGTCAGTCGATGATCCAAGGAAGCTCACGAGCTCTTCAATCACCGCTGCCTGGGTAGGCAACGCGCACGTTCACATGCATGATCGACCGGCGGCAAGTTCCTCTCCTGTGCGGGAACAGTAGTAGCCTCTCCTTGCCACCGCCGCCGGTACAGACAGCAGCCCCACCAGATCATAGTGTCACGCTTCTCTTCGGATGCATACTTTTCGAGCAGCCATGCATTCATGCACACAGGCTGATCACTGTGCTGAGCTTGGCGACTCTCTAAGCCACCCAAAAGCTATGCCATGACAGATGCTCACTCAATCACGGCCATGCATGATGCCAAAAGCACGCATTTGTTGTTGCTTGTGCAAGCTGCACGCAGCGCGCAGCTGGGCATGAGAATTTGGGATATGAGAGTCCATGCATGCATGTTCCGTTTCGAAAGAAAAAAAGAGTCCATGCATGACGTACGAGAATACCATCATCCATTCATGCACGCATGCATGCATAGTGGCCTCAGCCTCAGGATAGCTTGCTAGCTAGTACTAGTGTACATGGATGGATGGGTATAGATAGGGTGTGCCATTGCCCTACGGCACCCAGGACAAAACCGCTACTGCATGGATGGTGCATCCCTAGCTTCTTCCATGGAGATTTTTCTCTTGTTCTTTCCGAAAAGGCTTCCTCCTTCGGTCGGTCCATGACAACTTTTGTGCATGCATGCACAGTGCACAGTCCAGAGCATTGTCGCCTCACCTTGCTGCGCACGCACGCACGTACGTACGACGGCATGCTCGCTCCATCACTGTGTGTATAAAAATCCATTGTACACCGCTCCAGAGATGACATCCATATATACGGCTGTACCTCTCCAGTCTCCAGATATGACTTCTCAACCAGGTGTGTACTACCAATCTCTTAGCACAAGAGAATAGGATCATCATACGATACGAGCATGGCTTAATTGAGAACGGAAACGACCATTGCATGCATGAACATGAGCAAACCTGAGGTTGTACTCTACGTAGGATTATTACCTGGATCTTGAGGTGCAAGCAGGCAGGAGAGGAGACACCATCACTATGGTGCGCAAAGTGAGAGAGAACCATCATGCTCTCGGAACGAGGAACACATCGCATCACGTCAAGCCGGTAGATAGACAGATAGATATGCAAAATCCAAGCACGTACACCAGAAACTCTTTTACAAATCCATCACATCTACTTGAAGTCCTGAACGTCACGGGCTACACCATGGAAAGGGCTGCAGCAATGGAACGCCAGAAATAAATTCTACCTACCGATAGGCAGGCTCCACTGTTTGGTCTTTTCACCCTCCCTCTGATCTCTGAGGCCAACTCCACTGTGCAACCCCAAACGGACGTTCGGATTGGACCGAATCTGTCCCTTTGAAACGCCAATGGGTACGTCCGTGTCCGGCTGTGTCCGTTGGGTCGTGTGTGCGTCCACCGCGCGACCGCACCCCAAATCATGTCCGGGGTGGACGGGATTAAAAATAATAATTAAATAACTAAAAAAGCAAATAAACGCATTTAAAAAACATAAAACATATATATGGGTTGGCCACAAAACGGCCCAGTTTCAACGGCCACTTAAAAGGCCCAGATTCATAATTAACATAATAAGAAAATAAAAAAAACTCCTCCCGCGCGCTCCTGCCACGCCCGTCGGTGCCGTGGCCGTCGCCTCTTCACTGGCCGCCGGTGTCGTCGTCATCGCTGACGAGGTCGACGTAGTCCGGCGGCGTCCAGAGGTGGGCCGGCGGTGCGTGGTGGACGGGGGCCTGGACGGCCGAAGGTGCCTGCACCACCTCCTCACGCGGCGACGCCTCCCGCTCCGGAGTGGGGCACCAGTTCACGCCCAGGTCGGCGGCCATCTCCGGCGCAGTGCACGACCAGCCCCACCCCTGGCCCAGGAGCTTCTCGAACGCGGGCGGGTCCTCCTCCATCGGCTCCTCCGTGGCGGCCGCCGTGACGGCCGCCAGCTGCAGCTCCGGGAAGGCGACGTCCCCGGCGGCAGAGAGGGCCATGGCCTCCTCCAGGCCGTCCCACTGCCGCTCGTCGTGCGTGTTCATGCAGTCGTCCATGACACGCTGCAGGAGACGGGCCTCCTCCTCCGCTGTCATGCAAGGAGGGGGAGGGGGCGACGGAGACGGGGAAGGCGACGGCGTGGGCGTCAGGCCGCGCACCCGCGTACGCCCGTGCGGCTCTACACGTGGCCTCCGCGGCCCCGACACGGTGCCGGCGAAGTAGGATGCGCGCCGCACGTCGTGCTCGTCCTGAAGCGATGTGTCCCAGAGCGGCGAGTCGGGGGCGTACCAGTGGTCGTATTACAGGTCGTCGGGGAGGAGGCGGCAGCGGCGGTTGATCTCATCGCGTCGTGCACGGCCGGTAGCCGGCACTGGCGGGATAGGGACCTGGTCCGCGGAGAGGTGCCACCCGCTGGGGAGGTGGGCGTCGCTCCACGGGACCGACGTCCTCATCTCCCAGTACCTCCGGCACACGTCCGCGCAGATGTACTGCCGGTCGCGCTCGCCGGAGGGCCGAGGGGCAATGGTGAAGGGGGGCGGCGCGGGGGCTCGACGGGAGGAGCGCGACGGAGATGCGGGGGCTCGACGGGAGGAGCGCGGCGGAGACGCGGGGCCTCAACGGGAGGAGCGCGACGGAGACGCGGGCTTCTCCTTCTTCACGGAGCTGCGGCGGCGCCCCGAGGAGGAGGCGGCCTCGCGGTCGTGCTTGCCCTTGCCGTTCTAGAAGCCCATGGCGAGGCAGGCGGCCGGCGAGCTCGAGGAGGAGGCGGGCTAGGGTTTCTGCGCTGTCGGGGTTCGAGGAGGCCGCTGGGTGGCGTGGGCAGTGGGGACGACGACCCGTCCACGCTTCCCACTTAAAGAAGGACGGCGACCGCTCGACGTGCGGATGACAGGTGGGGCCGCCCGCTCGTGCGCATTGATGTGGGCGGGTGGGGGGTAGGTGGCTGCCTGCCACGCGGCCCCGAAGCGGACGAGGCGCGCGTCCATTTGGTGTCCGCCGCGACCCAAACCCGGCGCAAGTTTGCGCTCGAAATGGGTCAGCCCGGACACAAAACGGACAGGATGGGTACGGGCCGTTGCGCGCTGGGCCGCCTCCTTTGTCCCTTTTGCCCCAAACGGACAGGGCCGGACAGGATGGGGTCGCGCGGTGGAGTTGCCTGATCTCTCTGCTTGGACACTTCACCTCTGCACGAGCTTCCTTCCTTCCATGTCAAATTGCTGGGCGAGCGAGAAATCCAGTGAGATATTAAAACGCAGATGCAGTCGTGTCCCAGAGCAGCAACAGCAGATGGACAGAATCTGCAACTGCAAACCAACCAACCAGCATCAACCACACAATAACTACTTCCTGGGGGAGATCTTTGGCTCACAATGAACACCAGAGATGGTGCTCTCTTGTCAATAACTAGAGTCCCAAGTTCACGGTCGTGAGAAGAAGCTTCTTCATCAGTTGAGTTTGTTTACCAATTTTCTTAGGCCAACTCCACCGCGCGGCCCTATCTTGTCCGGCCCCGTCCGTTTGGGGTAAAAACGGACAAACCAGTCGGTCCAGCACGCGACGGCCCGGACCCATCTTGTCCGTTTGGTGTCCGGGCCGACCCATTTCGAGCGCAAACTTGCGCCTGGTTTGGGTCATGGCGGATGACAAACGGACGCGCGCTCATCCGCGTCGGGCCGCGTGGCAGGCGACCACCTACCTCCCATCTGCCAACATAAATGCGCACGGGCGGGTGGCCCCATCTGTCATCCGGCCATCGAACGGTCGCGGTCCTTCTTAAATGTGGTCCGTGGACCGGTCGTCGTCCCCATCTCCACTTCCCCACTCCGGCCCTCTCTGCCCCCTCGAAAGCCGACACGACCAAACCCTAGCCGCTCCCGTTCCTCGACCTCGCCGGCCGGCCGCAGCCATGGGGCTCTGGAACTGCAAGGGGAAGCATGACCGCGAGGCCGGCTCCTCCTCGGGCCGCCGCGGCGGATTCGTGAAGAAGGAGGAGCTCGCGTCACCGCCGCGCTCCTCCCGTCGAGCCCCCGCGCCACCATTGCCCCTAGGCCTGCCGGCGAGTGCAACCGGCAGTACCTCTGCGCGGATGTGTGCCGGAGGTACTGGGAGACGAGGACGCCGGTCCCGTGGAGCGACGTCCACCTCCCCAACGGATGGCACATCAACGCCAACCGGGTCCCGATCCCGCCGGTGCCCGTGGGCGGTCGTGCGCGCCACGATGAGATCGAGCGCCGCCGCCGCCTCCTCCCCGACGACCTGTTCTACGACGACAGGTACGCTCCCGACTCCCGGCTGTGGAACACATGGCTCCAGGACGAGCACGACACGCGCCGCGCGTCGTACTTCGCCGGCACAGTGTTGGGGCCGCGGCGGCCACGTGCAGAGGCGCGCGGGCGTATGCGGGTGCGCGGCCTGACGCCCACGCCGTCGCCTTCCCCGTCTCCGTCGCCACCTCCACCTCCTCGCATGACAGCGGAGGAGGAGGCCCGTCTCGTGTAGCATGTCATGGAGGACTCCATGAACACGCACGACGAGCGGCAATGTGACGGCCTGGAGGAGGCCATGACACTCTCTGCCGCCGGTGACGTCGCCTTCCCGGAGCTGCAGATGGCGGCCGTCACGGAGGGCGCGATGGAGTAGGAGCCGCCGGCCGCGTTCCAGGAGCTGCTGGGCCAGGGGTGGGGCTGGTCCTGCACTGCTCCGGAGATGGCCGCCGGCGTGGGCGTGAACTGGTGCGCCACTCCGCCGCGGTCACCGGAGCGGGAGGCGTCGCCACCGGAGGAGGTGGTGCAGGCACCTCCCGCCGTCCAGCCCGTCCCCGTCTACCACGCACCACCGGCCCACCTGCGGATGCCGCCGGCCTACGTCGACCTCGTCAGCGACGACGACGACACCGGCGGCCAGTGAAGACGACGACGGCCACGGCACCGACGGGGGCGGCAGGAGCGCGCGTGAGGTGTTTTTTTATTTTGTTTTTATGTTAATTATGAAATTGGGCCATTTAAGTAGACTGAGAAACTGGGCCGTGACCCCTATATATGTTTATGTTTTTTTAATGCGTTTATTTACTTTTTTAGTCATTTCATTCTAGTTTTTATATTATTTTTATTCACGTCCACCCCACACATGATTTGAGGTGCGGCCGCGCGGTGAGCGCACGGGACCCAACAGACAAAGCCGGACACGGGCGAACCCATCGGCGCCCCAAAAGGACAAAATCCGGCCAATCCGGACGTCCGTTTGGGGTCCTGTGGTGGAGTTGGCCTGATCACTCACTTGACGGTAACAAAAACAAACTGATACAACTTGTGGGCCATCTGATCTCGCAGGCACAGATATGCGCGTGTCTTCATCCAGACCGTTCATTTCTCATCCAGTTCGACAAGATAAAGAGATTGCTGGGTGAATTACAAAGGCAGTCATGGACTACACCATGGACAGGATCCAGACTGCTGCTGGCTTTGGTGTGCAGCTGGGCACATGGGTTGTAAACATATGCACGCACACGTTCACCTCATCCACTTGCAGCTGCAGCAGCCATGGTGTGGTGAGCTAGCAAGAAGATATCTCGGCTTGGCCAACAGAGAGATGCGAAAAGCACAGCCCAGAAATCCAGCAAAGGAAACCGCCACTGTTGGGTGCTGTCAAGGTGCCTACATTCTCCTCAGCCTTTTCCCCCTCACTTTTTTTCACCAACCCCACACCAAACAGGGCAGGTGCAGCTTTTTTTTTTTTTTGAGAATCCCCATAGCAGGTGCAGCTGGCCCTCCAGACTCCAGTAATAAAAACTCCGTACGTTCCATAACATACTATGATGTTTTTAAAAATCAAACTTCACAAACAATGACTAGGTTTATAAATAAACTATTTATCTCTACAATACCAAAATATATAAAATATGAAGCAGCATCTTTTGAAGAATTTAACAAAATATATATTGGCATTATAAGATATAATTTTTTTCTTAACAAACCCGGTCCAAGTTTATGAAGTTTGATTTTTCAAAAAATCTACTCTCCGTTTCTAAATGTAAGTCTTTATAGAGATTCCACTAGGTGAATTACATACGAAATAAAATAAATGAATCCACTCTTAAAATGCATCTACATACTGTTGAAATTCTGCCCACGGGATCGATCACATCAAATCACGATGAACACGCGCACACGAAAACTTTTGCCAAACGCACGGGTCATGCGTCTCTTCTCTTTATTTCTTTTTCCTTTTTCTCTGTCGATACAAAGTTGCAGCCCCGTGCACGTATATATACGGAGAGCCACCACCGACCCAACACAATCCTAGACTTTCACGGCTAACCAATCCTACCAGGACTCTCCTAGCCAAATTAACCTACAACCTGACACGTACTAAACTGTTCCTGTACATACGTGACCTCCTAGTACTAATAGGACTCCTTATCAAACTTTGCTAACCGACTCACCTTGCATATCTAACTTGGACACCATCAAGCTAATTAACCTATCAAGATTAAACCTAACAATATCTCCCTAATCTTGACACTCTGTCTTCCGTGCTTCTCGGGTCTTGGCTTGTTGATGATTCATCCCTTGTCGACTCATCCGCTCGCACCACGACAAGTTAAATTGATAGGCTTCATCGACTGCAACAATCTCTCCCCAATTTTAACTTGGCGAAATTACAGACCACCTCAAATATGCCTTGGACTACCCAGCCTCACCAGTAACCTGTGGAAAACTTCACCCGGCGGACTACACCATCCACCCTAGCGAGATACATGCAGACTCCTTGTGGATCACACCACCCTGTGGACTACACCGCCCACTCCAGCCTCATGTAGAGACATGGCCTCGTTGAAGAGACTCACCTTCACTGGTTTACCGCCCCCACATAGTTGAACCTGATCCTCTCGTCGAGACACACAGACGACCTGAGCTTCATCTTCAACGCCTCCTCACAGAGACGAGTACTTGGACATGACGACGACTGACGAGCAACTGGCCGACCGACCGACCGAGACGTGTTGACTCACACAACTCCTTGACTCATCAAACTCCCGCGGACGACGATCTTGACGACTTTCCGGCACCGCACCACGGCACCATCGCTCCTGTCAACGATCTTCTTCCACCGCCTTCCCGACGACAGCCTGCCGTCTCCCTCCATGTCGCTCCGCTGAACGACGATCGCATGATCCTCCTCGTCGCTGCACCACCCAGCGACAACATCGCCCGCCCCGAAGCAATAGTCGGGTCGCGACCCCGGGGCAAGCGCGGCTTCAAATCAACCTAGCTCTTATACCAATTGTTGGGATTCGCTCACAGGATCGATCACATCAAATCACGATGAACACGCGCACACGAAAACTTTTGCCAAACGCACGTGTTGTGCGTCTCTTCTCTTTATTTCTTTTTCCTTTTTCTCTGTCGATACAAAGTTGCAGCCCCGTGCACGTATATATACGCAGAGCCACCACCGACCCAACGCAATCCTAGACTTTCACGGCTAACCAATCCTACCAGGACTCTCCTAGCCAAATTAACCTACAACCTCACACGTACTAAACTGTTCTTGTACATACGTGACCTCCTAGTACTAATAGGACTCCTTATCAAACTTTGCTAACCGACTCACCTTGCATATTTAACTTGGACACCATCAAGCTAATTAACCTATCAAGATTAAACCTAACAATCTCTCCCTAATCTTGACACTCTGTCTTCCGTGCTTCTCCGGTCTTGACTTGTTGATGATTCATCCCTTGTCGATTCATCCGCTCGCACCATGACAAGTTAAATTGATAGGCTTCATCGACTGCAATAATCTCTCTCTAATTTTAACTTGGCGAATTTACAGACCACCTCAAATATGCCTTGGACTACCCAGCCTCGCCAGTAACCTGTGGAAAACTTCACCCGGTGGACTACACCATCCACCCTAGCGAGATACATGCAGACTCCTTGTGGATCACACCACCTTGTGGACTACACCGCCCACTCCAGCCTCATGTAGAGACATGGCCTCGTTGAAGAGACTCACCTTCACTGGTTTACCGCCCCCACATAATTGAACCTGATCCTCTCGTCGAGACACACAAACGACCTGAGCTTCATCTTCAACGCCTCCTCACAGAGACGAGCACTTGGACATGACGACGACTGATGAGCAACTGACCGACCGACCGACCGAGATGTGTTGACTCACACAACTCCTTGACTCATCAAACTCCCGTGGACGACGATCTTGACGACTTTCCGGCACTGCACCACGGCACCATCGCTCCTGTCAACGATCTTCTTCCACCGCCTTCCCGAGGACAGCCTGCCGTCTCCCTCCATGTCGCTCCGCCGACGACGATCGCATGATCCTCCTCGTCGCTGCACCATCCAGTGACAACATTGCCCGCCCCGAGGCACTAGTCGGGTCGCGACCCCGGGGCAAGCGCGGCTTCAAATCAACCTAGCTCTTATACCAATTGTTGGGATTCGCTCACAGGATCGATCACATCAAATAACGATGAACACGTGCACACAAAAACTTTTGCCAAACGCACTTGTCGTGCGTCTCTTCTCTTTATTTCTTTTTCCTTTTTCTCTGTCGATACAAAGTTGCAGCCCCGTGCACGTATATATACGCAGAGCCACCACCGACCCAACACAATCCTAGACTTTCACGGCTAACCAATCCTACCAGGACTCTCCTAGCCAAATTAACCTACAACCTGACACGTACTAAACTGTTCCTGTACATACGTGACCTCCTAGTAGTAATAGGACTCCTTATCAAACTTTGCTAACCGACTCACCTTGCATATCTAACTTGGACACCATCAAGCTAATTAACCTATCAAGATTAAACCTAACAATATCTCCCTAATCTTGACACTCTGTCTTCCGTGCTTCTCGGGTCTTGGCTTGTTGATGATTCATCCCTTGTCGACTCATCCGCTCGCACCACGACAAGTTAAATTGATAGGCTTCATCGACTGCAACAATCTCTCCCCAATTTGAACTTGGCGAATTTACAGACCACCTCAAATATGCCTTGGACTACCCAGCCTCGCCAGTAACCTGTGGAAAAGTTTACTCGGTGGACTACACCATCCACCCTAGCGAGATACATGCAGACTCCTTGTGAATCACACCACCCTGTGGACTACACCGCCCACTCTAGCCTCATGTAGAGACATGGCCTCGTTGAAGAGACTCACCTTCACTGGTTTACCGCCCCCACATAGTTGAACCTGATCCTCTCGTCGAGACACACAGACGACCTGAGCTTCATCTTCAACGCCTCCTCACAGAGACGAGCACTTGGACATGACGACGACTGACGAGCAACTGACCGACCGACCGACCGAGACGTGTTGACTCACACAACTCCTTGACTCATCAAACTCCCGCGGACGACGATCTTGACGACTTTTCGGCACCGCATCACGGCACCATCGCTCATGTCAACGATCTTCTTCCACCGCCTTCCCGACGATAGACTGCCGTCTCCCTCCATGTCGCTCCGCCGAACGACGATCGCATGATCCTCCTCGTCGCTGCACCACCCAGCGACAACATCGCCCGCCCCGAGGCACTAGTCGGGTCGCGACCCCGGGGCAAGCGCGGCTTCAAATCAACCTAGCTCTGATACCAATTGTTGGAATTCTGCCCACAGGATCGATCACATCAAATCACGATGAACACGCACACGCAGAAACTTTTGCCAAACGCACGTGTCGTGTGTCTCTTCTCTTTATTTCTTTTTCCTTTTTCTCTGTCGATACAAAGTTGCAGCCCCGTGCACGTATATATACGCAGAGCCACCACCGACCCAACACAATCCTAGACTTTCACGGCTAACCAATCCTACCAGGACTCTCCTAGCCAAATTAACCTACAACCTGACTGTTGTGGAACGTAGTAATTTCAAAAAATTTCCTACGCACACGCAAGATCATGGTGATGGCATAGCAACGAGAGGGGAGAGTGTTCGTCCACGTATCCTCGTAGACCGTAAGCGGAAGCGTTATGACAACGCGGTTGATGTAGTCGTACGTCTTCACGATCCGACCGATCCAAGCACCGAACGTACGGCACCTCCGAGTTCAGCACACGTTCAGCTCGATGACGATCCCCGGGCCCCGATCCAGCAAAGCTTTGGGGAAGAGTTCCGTCAGCACGACGGCGTGGTGATGATGATGATGTTCTACCAGCGTAGGGCTTCGCCTAAACTCCGCGGCGATATGATCGAGGTGGAATATGGTGGAGGGGGGCATCGCACACGGCTAAGGAACGATCTATAGATCAACTTGTGTTGTCTAGAGGTGCCCCCCTGCCCCCGTATATAAAGGAGCCAGGGGGAGGGGTTCGGCTGGCCAGGAAGGGCGCGCCAGGAGGAGTCCTCCTCCCACCGGGAGTAGGACTCCCCCCTTCCTTGTTGGAGTAGGAGAGAAGGAAAGAGGGGGAGAGGAGGAAGGAAAAGGGGGCTGCACCCCTTGTCCAATTCAGACCAGAGGGGGGCTGCACCCCTCCTTCCTTTCGGCCTCTCTCCTCTATTCCCGTATGGCCCAATAAGGCCCATATACTCCCCGGCGAATTCCCATAACTCTCCGGTACTCCGAAAAATACCCGAATGACTCAGAACCTTTCCGAACTCCGAATATAGTCGTCCAATATATCGATCTTTATGTCTCGACCATTTCGAGACTCCTCGTCATGTCCCCAATCTCATTCGGGACTTCGAACTCCTTCGGTACATCAAAACTCATAAACTCATAATATAACTGTCATCGAAACCTTAAGCGTGCGGACCCTACGGGTTCGAGAACTATGTAGACATGACCTAGAACTACTCTTGATCAATAAAAAATAGCGGAACCTGGATGCCCATATTGGTTCCTACATATTCTACAAAGATCTTTATCGGTCAAACCGCATAACAACATACGTTGTTCCCTTTGTCATCGGTATGTTACTTGCCCGAGATTTGATCGTCGGTATCCAATACCTGGTTCAATCTCGTTACCGGGAAGTCTCTTTACTCGTTACGTAATGCATCATTCCGTAACTAACTCATTAGCTACGGAAGGCTTATAGTGATGTGCATTACCGAGAGGGCTCAGAGATACCTCTCCGATAATCGGAGTGACAAAACCTAATCTCGAAATACGCCAACCTAACATGTACCTTCGGAGACACCTGTAGTACTCCTTTATAATCACCCAGTTACGTTGTGACGTTTGGTAGCACCCAAAGTGTTCCTCCGGTAAACGGGAGTTGCATAATCTCATAGTTACAGGAACATGTATAAGTCATGAAGAAAGCAATAGCAACATACTAAACGATCAAGTGCTAGGCTAACGGAATGGGTCATGTCAATCACATCATTCTCCTAATGATGTGATCCCGTTAATCAAATGACAACTCTTTTGTCCATGGCTAGGAAACTTAACCATCTTTGATTCACGAGCTAGTCAAGTAGAGGCATACTAGTGACACTATGTTTGTCTATGTATTCACACATGTATTATGTTTCCGGTTAATGCAATTCTAGCATGAATAATAAACATTATTCATGGAATAAGGAAATAAATAATAACTTTATTATTGCCTCTAGGGCATATTTCCTTCAGTCTCCCACTTGCACTAGAGTCAATAATCTAGTTCACATCGCTATGTGATTTAACACCAATATTCACATCTGCATGTGATTAATACCCATAGTTCACATCATCATGTGATCAACACCCAAAGGGTTTACTAGAGTCAATAATCTAGTTCACATCGCTATGTGATTAACACCCAAAAGAGTACTAAGGTATGATCATGTTTTGCTCGTGAGAGAAGCTTAGTCAACGGGTCTGTCATATTCAGAGCCATATGTATTTCGCAAATATTCTATGTCCACAATGCTCTGCACGGAGCTACTCTAGCTAATTGCTCCCACTTTTAATATGTATCCAGATTGAGACTTAGAGTCATCTGGATTGGTGTAAAAACTTGCATCGTTGTAACTTTTACGACGGGCTCTTTTATCACCTCCATAATCGAGAAACATCTCCTTAGTCCTCACTAAGGATATTCTTGACCCATGACCAGTGATCTACTTATTAGATCAAAATTGTATTCCTTTGCCAAACACAGAGCAAGGTATACAATAGGTCTGTTCACAGCATATCATAATTTATAGAACCTATGACTGAGGCCTAGGGAATGACTTTTCATTCTCTTTCTATTTTCTGCAATGGTCGGGTCTTGAGTCTTACTCAACTTCACACCTTGTAACACAGGCAAGAACTCCTTTCTTTGATTGTTCCATTTTGAACTATTTCAAAAATTTATCAAGGTATGTACTCATTGAAAAATCTTATCAAGCGTCTTGATCTATCTATATAGATCTTGATGCTCAATGTGTAAGCAGCTTCACCGAGGTCTTGCTTTGAAAAACTCTTATTCAAGTATCCTTTCATGCTATCCAGAATTTCCATATCATTTCCAATTAACAATATGTCATCCACATATAATATTAGAAATGCTTACAGAGCTCCCACTCACTTTCTTGTAAATACAGCCTTCTTCAAAAGTCTGTATAAAACCATATGCTTTGATCACACTATCAAAGCGTTTATTCCAACTCCGAGATGCTTGCACCAGTCCATAAATGGAACGCTGGAGCTTGCACACTTTGTCAGCACCTTTTGGATCAACAAAACCTTCCGGCTGCATCATATACAACTCTTCTTCTAGAAATCCATTCAAGAATGCAGTCTTGACATCCATTTGCCAAATTTCATAATCATGAAATGCAGCAATAGCTAAGATGATTCGGACGGACTTAAGCATCGCTACGGGTGAGAAAGTCTCATCGTAGTCAACCCCTTGAACTTGTCGAAAACCTTTTGCGACAATTCTAGCTTTGTAGATAGTAACACTATCAGCGTCCGTCTTCCTCTTGAAGATCCATTTAATCTCAATGTCTCGCCGATCATTGGGCAAGTCAATCAAAGTCCATACTTTGTTTTCATACATGGATCTTATCTCAGATCTCATGGCCTCAAGCCATGTTGCGGAATCTGGGCTCACCATCGCTTCTTCATAGTTCGTAGGTTTGTCATGGTCTAGTAACATAACTTCCAGAACAGGATTACCGTACCACTCTGGTGCGGATCTTACTCTGGAAGACATATGAGGTTCTGTAGTAACTTAATCTGAAGTTTCATGATTATCATCATTAACTTCCTCACTAATTGGCGTAGTAGTTACAGGAACAGATTTCTGTGATGAACTACTTTCCAATAAGGGAGCAGGTACAGTTACCTCATCAAGTTCTACTTTCCTCCCACTCACTTCTTTCGAGAGAAACTCCTTCTCTAGAAAGGATCCATCTTAGCAACGAATGTCTTGCCTTCGGATCTGTGATAGAAGGTGTACCCAATAGTCTCTTTTTGGGTATCCTATGAAGACACATTTCTCCGATTTACGTTCGAGCTTATCTGGTTGAAGTTTCTTCACATAAGCATCGCAGCCCCAAACTTTAAGAAACGACAACTTAGGTTTACTGTTAAACCATAGTTCATACGGTGTCGTCTCAACGGATTTAGATGGTGCCGTATTAAACGTGAATGCAGCTGTCTCTAATGCATAACCCCAAAACGATAATGGTAAATCAGTAAGAGACATCATAGATTGCACTATATCCAATAAAGTACTGTTATGACGTTCGGACACACCATTAAGCTGTGGTGTTCCAGGTGGCATGAGTTTGTGAAACTATTCCACATTGTTTTAATTAAAGATCAAACTCGTAACTCAAATATTCGTCTCCGCGATCAGATCGCAGAAACTTTATTTTCTTGTTACGATGATTTTTCTACTTCACTCTGAAATTCTTTGAACCTTTCAATTATTTCATACTTATGTTTCATCAAGTAGATATACCTATATCAGCTCAAATCATCTTGTGAAGGTTAGAAAATAACGATACTTGCCACGAGCATCAACACTCATTGGATCGCATACATCGGTTGTATTATTTCCAATAAGTCAGTAGCTCGTTCCATTGTTTCGGAGAACGGAATTTTAGTCATCTTGCCCAAAAGGCACGGTTCGCAAGCATCAAATGATTCATAACCAAGTGATTCCGAAAATCCATCTTTTATGGAGTTTCTTCATGCGCTTTACACCGATATGACCCAAACGGCAGTGCCACAAATAAGTTGCACTATCATTATTAACTTTGCATCTTTTGATCTCAATATTATGAATATGTGTATCACTACGATCGAGATCCAATGAACCATTTTCATTGGGTGTGTAACCATATAAGGTTTTATTCATGTAAACGGAACAACAATTTATTCTCTTACTTAAATGAATAACCGTATTGCAATAAACACAATCAAATCATATTCATGCTCAACGCAAACACCAAATAAGATTTATTTAGATTCAATACTAATCCCGAAAGTATAGGGAGTGTGCGATGATGATCATATCAATCTTGAAACTACTTTCAACACACATCGTCACTTCACCCTTAACTAGTTTCTGTTTATTCTGCAACTCCCGTTTTGAGTTACTACTCTTAGCAACTAAACTAGTACCAAATACTGAGGGGTTGCTATAAACACTAGTAAAGTACACATCAATAACATGTATATCAAATATACTTATGTTCACTTTGCCATCCTTCTTATCCGCCAATCACTTGGGGTAGTTCCGCTTCCAGTGACCAATCCCTTTGAAGTAGAAGCACTTAGTCTCAGGCTTAGGACCAGACTTGGGCTTCTTCACTTGAGCAGCAACTCGCTTGTCGTTCTTCTTGAAGTTCCCCTTCTTCTCTTTGCCCTTTTTTTGAAACTAGTGGTCTTGTCTACCATCAACACTTGATGTTTTTCTTGATTTCTACCTTCGTCGATTTTAGCATCACGAAGAGCTTGGGAATCGTTTCCGTTATCCCTTGCATATTATAGTTCATCACGAAGTTCTACTAACTTGGTGATGGTGACTAGAGAATTCTGTCAATCACTATTTTATCTGGAAGATTAACTCCCACTTGATTCAAGCGATTGTAGTACCCAGACAATCTGAGCACATGCTCACTAGTTGAGCGATTCTCCTCCATCTTTTAGCTATAGAACTTGTTGGAGACTTCATATCTGTCAACTCGGGTATTTACTTGAAATATTAACTTCAACTCCTGGAACATCTCATATGGTCCATGATGTTCAAAACATCTTTGAAGTCCCGATTCTAAGCCGTTAAGCATGGTGCACTAAACTATCAAGTAGTCATCATATTGAGCTAGCCAAACGTTCATAACATCTGCGTTTGCTCCTGCAATAGGTCAGTCACCTAGCGGTGCATCAAGGACATAATTCTTCTGTGCAGCAATGAGGATAAACCTCTGATCACGGATCCAATCCGCATCATTGCTACTAACATCTTTCAACACAATTTTCTCTAGGAACATATCAAAATAAACATATGAAAGCAACAACGCAAGCTATTGATCTTACAACATAATTTGCAAAATACTACCAGGACTAAGTTCATGATAAATTAAAGTTCGATTAATCATATTACTTAAGAACTCCCACTTAGACAGACATCTCTCTAGTCATCTAAGTGATCACGTGATCCAAATCAACTAAACCATAACCGATCATCACGTGAGATGGAGTAGTTTTCAATGGTGAACATCACTATGTTGATCATATCTACTATATGATTCACGCTCGACCTTTCGGTCTCCGTGTTCCGAGGCCATATCTGCATATGCTAGGCTTGTCAAGTTTAACCTGAGTATTCCGTGTGTGCAAAACTGTCTTGCACCCGTTGTAGATGGACGTAGAGCTTATCACACCCGATCATCACGTGGTGTCTGGGCACGACGAACTTTGGCAACGGTGCATACTCAGGGAGAACACTTCTTGATAATTTTAGTGAGAGATCATCTTAAAATGCTACCGTCAATCAAAGCAAGATAAGATGCATAAAGGATAAACATCACATGCAATCAATATAAGTGATATGATATGGCCATCATCATCTTGTGCTTGTGATCTCCATCTCCGAAGCACCGTCATGATCACCATCGTCACCGGCGCGACACCTTGATCTTCATCGTAGCATCGTTGTCGTCTCGCCAACTATTGCTTCTACGACTATCGCTACTGCTTAGTGATAAAGTAAAGCAATTACATGGCGTTTACATTTCATACAATAAAACGACAACCATATGGCTCCTGCCAGTTGCCGATAACTTCGGTTACAAAACATGATCATCTCATACAATAAAATATAGCATCACGTCTTTGACCATATCACATCACAACATGCCCTGCAAAAACAAGTTAGACGTCCTCTACTTTGTTGTTGCAAGTTTTACGTGGCTGCTACGGGCTTAGCAAGAACCGTTCTTACCTACGCATCAAAAACCACAACGATAGTTTGTCAAGTTGGTGATGTTTTAACCTTCGCAAGGACCGGGCGTAGCCATACTCGATTCAGCTAAAGTGAGAGAGACAGACACCCGCCGGTCACCTTTAAGCAACGAGTGCTCGTAGCGGTGAAACCAGTCTCGCGTAAGCGTACGCGTAATGTCGGTCCGGGCCGCTTCATCTCACAATACCGCCGAACCAAAGTATGACATGCTGGTAAGCAGTATGACTTATATCGCCCACAACTCACTAGTGTTCTACTCGTGCATATGACATCTACGCATAAAACCAGGCTCGAATGCCACTGTTGGGGAACGTAGTAATTTCAAAAAAATTCCTACGCACACGCAAGATCATGGTGATGGCATAGCAACGAGAAGGGAGAGTGTTCGTCTACGTACCCTCGTAGACCGTAAGTGGAAGCGTTATGACAACGCGGTTGATGTAGTTGTACGTCTTCACGATCCGACCGATCCAAGCACCGAACGTACGGCACCTCCGAGTTCAGCACACGTTCAGCTCGATGACGATCCCCGGGCTCCGATCCAGCAAAGCTTCGGGGAAGAGTTCCGTCAGCACGACGGCGTGGTGACGATGATGATGTTCTACCGGCGCAGGGCTTCGCCTAAACTCCGGGACGATATGACCGAGGTGGAATATGGTGGAGGGGGGCACCGCACACGGCTAAGAAACAATCCGTAGATCAACTTGTGTTGTCTAGAGGTGCCCCCCTGCCCCCGTATATAAAGGAGCCAGGGGGAGGGGTTCGGCCAGCCAGGAGGGGCGCGCCAGGAGGAGTCCTCCTCCCACCGGGAGTAGGACTCCCCCCTTCCTTGTTGGAGTAGGAGAGAAGGAAAGAGGGGGAGAGGAGGAAGGAAAAGGGAGCTGCACCCGTTGTCCAATTCGGACCAGAGGGGGGCTGCGCCCCTCCTTCCTTTCGGCCTCTCTCCTCTATTCCCGTATGGCCGAATAAGGCCCATATTCTCCCCGGCGAATTCCCGTAACTCTCCGGTACTCCGAAAAATACCCGAATGACTCGGAACCTTTCCGAACTCTGAATATAGTCGTCCAATATATCGATCTTTACGTCTCAACCATTTCGAGACTCCTCGTCATGTCCCCAATCTCATCCGGGACTTCGAACTCCTTCGGTACATCAAAACTCATAAACTCATAATATAACTGTCATCGAAACCTTAAGCGTGCGGACCCTACGGGTTCGAGAACTATGTAGACATGACCTAGAACTATTCTTGGTCAATAACCAATAGCGGAACCTGGATGCCCATATTGGTTTCTACATATTCTACGAAGATCTTTATCGGTCAAACCGCATAATAACATACGTTGTTCCCTTTGTCATCGTTATGTTACTTGCCCGAGATTTGATCTTCGGTATCCAATACCTAGTTCAATCTCGTTACCGGCAAGTCTCTTTACTCGTTACGTAATGCATCATTCCGTAACTAACTCATTAGCTATATTGCTTGCAAGGCTTATAGTGATGTGCATTACCGAGAGGGCCCAGAGATACCTCTCCGACAATCGGAGTGACAAAACCTAATCCCGAAATACGCCAACCTAACATGTACCTTCGGAGACACCTGTAGTACTCCTTTATAATCACCCAGTTACGTTGTGACGTTTGGTAGCACCCAAAGTGTTCCTCCGGTAAACAGGAGTTGCATAATCTCATAGTTACAGGAACATGTATAAGTCATGAAGAAAGCAATAACAACATACTAAACGATCAAGTGCTAGGCTAACGGAATGGGTCATGTCAATCACATCATTCTCCTAATGATGTGATCCCGTTAATCAAATGACAACTCTTTTGTCCATGGCTAGGAAATTTAACCATCTTTGATTCACGAGCTAGTCAAGTAGAGGCATACTAGTGACATTATGTTTGTCTATGTATTCACACATGTATTATGTTTCCAGTTAACACAATTCTAGCATGAATAATAAACATTTATCATGGAATAAGGAAATAAATAATAACTTTATTATTGCCTCTAGGGCATATTTCCTTCACTTACACGTACTAAACTGTTCCTGTACATACGTGACCTCCTAGTACTAATACGACTCCTTATCAAACTTTGCTAACCGACTCACCTTGCATATCTAACTTGGACACCATCAAGCTAATTAACCTGTCAAGATTAAACCTAACAATATCTCCCTAATCTTGACACTCTGTCTTCCGTGCTTCTTCGGTCTTGGCTTGTTGATGATTCATCCCTTGTCGACTCATCCGCTCGCACCACGACAAATTAAATTGATAGGCTTCATCGACTGCAACAATCTCTCCCCAATTTCAACTTGGCGAATTTACAGACCACCTCAAATATGCCTTGGACTACCCAGCCTCGCCAGTAACCTGTGGAAACTTCACCCGGTGGACTACACCATCCACCCTAGCGAGATACATGCAGACTCCTTGTGGATCACACCACCCTGTGGACTACACCGCCCACTCCAGCCTCATGTAGAGACATGACCTCGTTGAAGAGACTCACCTTCACTGGTTTACCGCCCCCACATAGTTGAACCTGATCCTCTCGTCGAGACATAGAGACGACCTGAGCTTCATCTTCAACGCCTCCTCACAGAGACGAGCACTTGGACATGACGATGACTGACGAGCAACTGACCGACCGACCGACCGAGACGTGTTGACTCACACAACTCCTTGACTCATCAAACTCCCGCGGACGACGATCTTGACGACTTTCCGGCACCGCACCACGGCACCATCGCTCCTGTCAACGATCTTCTTCCACCGCCTTCCCGACGACAGCCTGCCGTCTCCCTCCATGTCGCTCCGCCGAACGACGATCGCATGATCCTTCTCGTCGCTGCACCACCCAGCGACAACATCGCCCGCCCCGAGGCACTAGTCGGGTCGCGACCCCGGGGCAAGCGCGGCTTCAAATCAACCTAGCTTTTATACCAATTGTTGGGATTCGCTCACAGGGTCGATCACATCAAATCACGATGAACACGCGCACACGAAAACTTTTGCCAAACGCACGTGTCGTGCGTCTCTTCTCTTTATTTTTTTTCCTTTTTCTCTGTCGATACAAAGTTGCAGCCCCGTGCACGTATATATACGCAGAGCCACCACCGACCCAACACAATCCTAGACTTTCACGGCTAACCAATCCTACCAGGACTCTCCTAGCCAAATTAACCTACAACCTGACACGTACTAAACTGTTCCTGTACATACGTGACCTCCTAGTACTAATAGGACTCCTTATCAAACTTTGCTAACCGACTCACCTTGCATATCTAACTTGGACACCATCAAGCTAATTAACCTATCAAGATTAAACCTAACAATCTCTCCCTAATCTTGACACTCTGTCTTCCGTGCTTCTCCGGTCTTAGCTTGTTGATGATTCATCCCTTGTCGACTCATCCGCTCGCACCACGACAAGTTAAATTGATAGGCTTCATCGACTGCAACAATCTCTCCCCAATTTGAACTTGGCGAATTTACAGACCACCTCAAATATGCCTTGGACTACCCAGCCTCACCAGTAACCTGTGGAAAACTTCACCCGGTGGACTACACCATCCACCCTAGCGAGATACATGCAGACTCCTTGTGGATCACACCACCCTGTGGACTACACCGCCCACTCCAGCCTCATGTAGAGACATGGCCTCGTTGAAGAGACTCACCTTCACTGGTTTACCGCCCCCACATAGTTGAACCTGATCCTCTCGTCGAGACACACAGACGACCTGAGCTTCATCTTCAACGCCTCCTCACAGAGACGAGCGCTTGGACATGACGCCGACTGACGAGCAACTGACCGACCGACCGACCGAGACGTGTTGACTCACACAACTCCTTGACTCATCAAACTCCCGCGGACGACGATCTTGACGACTTTTCGGCACCGCATCACGGCACCATCGCTCCTGTCAACGATCTTCTTCCACCGCCTTCCCGACGATAGACTGTCGTCTCCCTCCATGTCGCTCCGCCGAACGACGATCGCATGATCCTCCTTGTTGCTGCACCACCCAGCGACAACATCGCCCGCCCCGAGGCACTAGTCGGGTCGCGACCCCGGGGCAAGCGAGGCTTCAAATCAACCTAGCTCTTATACCAATTGTTGGGATTCGCTCACAGGTTCGATCACATCAAATCACGATGAACACGCGCACATGAAAACTTTCGCCAAACGCACGTGTCGTGCGTCTCTTCTCTTTATTTATTTTTCCTTTTTCTCTGTCAATACAAAGTTGCAGCCCCGTGCACGTATATATACGCAGAACCACCACCGACCCAACACAATCCTAGACTTTCACGGCTAACCAATCCTACCAGGACTCTCCTAGCCAAATTAACCTACAACCTGACTGTTGTGGAACGTAGTAATTTCAAAAAATTTCCTACGCACACGCAAGATCATGGTGATGGCATAGTAACGAGAGGGGTGAGTGTTCGTCCACGTATCCTCGTAGACCGTAAGCGGAAGCGTTATGACAACGCGGTTGATGTAGTCGTACGTCTTCACGATCCGACCGATCCAAGCACCGAACGTACGGCACCTCCGAGTTCAGCACACGTTCAGCTCGATGACGATCCCCGGGCCCCGATCCAGCAAAGCTTCGGGGAAGAGTTCCGTCAGCACGACGGCGTGGTGACGATGATGATGTTCTACCAGCGCAGGGCTTCGCCTAAACTCCGCGACGATATGACCGAGGTGGAATATGGTGGAGGGGGGCACCGCACACGGCTAAGGAACGATCTGTAGATCAACTTGTGTTGTCTAGAGGTGCCCCCCTGCCCCCGTATATAAAGGAGCCAGGGGGAGGGGTTCGGCCGGCCAGGAAGGGCGCGCCAGGAGGAGTCTTCTCCCACCGGGAGTAGGACTCCCCCCTTCCTTGTTGGAGTAGGAGAGAAGGAAAGAGGGGGAGAGGAGGAAGGAAAAGGTGGCTGCACCCCTTGTCCAATTCAGACCAGAGGGGGGCTGCGCCCCTCCTTCCTTTCAGCCTCTCTCCTCTATTCCCGTATGGCCCAATAAGGCCCATATACTCCCCGGCGAATTCCCATAACTCTCCGGTACTCCGAAAAATACCCGAATGACTCAGAACCTTTCCGAACTCCGAATATAGTCGTCCAATATATCGATCTTTATGTCTCGACCATTTCGAGACTCCTCGTCATGTCCCCAATCTCATTCGGGACTTCGAACTCCTTCGGTACATCAAAACTCATAAACTCATAATATAACTGTCATCGAAACCTTAAGCGTGCGGACCCTACGGGTTCGAGAACTATGTAGACATGACCTAGAACTACTCTTGATCAATAACCAATAGCGGAACCTGGATGCCCATATTGGTTCCTACATATTCTACAAAGATCTTTATCGGTCAAACCGCATAACAACATACGTTGTTCCCTTTGTCATCGGTATGTTACTTGCCCGAGATTTGATCGTCGGTATCCAATACCTAGTTCAATCTCGTTACCGGCAAGTCTCTTTACTCGTTACGTAATGCATCATTCCGTAACTAACTCATTAGCTACGGAAGGCTTATAGTGATGTGCATTACCGAGAGGGCTCAGAGATACCTCTCCGATAATCGGAGTGACAAAACCTAATCTCGAAATACGCCAACCTAACATGTACCTTCGGAGACACCTGTAGTACTCCTTTATAATCACCCAGTTACGTTGTGACGTTTGGTAGCACCCAAAGTGTTCCTCCGGTAAACGGGAGTTGCATAATCTCATAGTTACAGGAACATCTATAAGTCATGAAGAAAGAAATAGCAACATACTAAACGATCAAGTGCTAGGCTAACGGAATGGGTCATGTCAATCATATCATTCTCCTAATGATGTGATCCCGTTAATCAAATGACAACTCTTTTGTCCATGGCTAGGAAACTTAACCATCTTTGATTCACGAGCTAGTCAAGTAGAGGCATACTAGTGACACTATGTTTGTCTATGTATTCACACATGTATTATGTTTCCGGTTAATGCAATTCTAGCATGAATAATAAACATTTATCATGGAATAAGGAAATAAATAATAACTTTATTATTGCCTCTAGGGCATATTTCCTTCAGTCTCCCACTTGCACTAGAGTCAATAATCTAGTTCACATCGCTATGTGATTTAACACCAATATTCACATCTGCATGTGATTAATACCCATAGTTCACATCATCATGTGATCAACACCCAAAGGGTTTACTAGAGTCAATAATCTAGTTCACATCGCTATGTGATTAACACCCAAAAGAGTACTAAGGTATGATCATGTTTTGCTCGTGAGAGAAGCTTAGTCAACGGGTCTGTCATATTCAGAGCCATATGTATTTCGCAAATATTCTATGTCCACAATGCTCTGCACGACGCTACTCTAGCTAATTGCTCCCACTTTTAATATGTATCCAGATTGAGACTTAGAGTCATCTGGATTGGTGTAAAAGCTTGCATCGTTGTAACTTTTACGACGGGCTCTTTTATCACCTCCATAATCGAGAAACATCTCCTTAGTCCTCACTAAGGATATTCTTGACCCATGACCAGTGATCTACTTATTAGATCAAAATTGTATTCCTTTGCCAAACACAGAGCAAGGTATACAATAGGTCTGTTCACAGCATAGCATAATTTATAGAACCTATGACTGAGGCATAGGGAATGACTTTTCATTCTCTTTCTATTTTCTGCAATGGTCGGGTCTTGAGTCTTACTCAACTTCACACCTTGTAACACAGGCAAGAACTCCTTTCTTTGATTGTTCCATTTTGAACTATTTCAAAATTTTATCAAGGTATGTACTCATTGAAAAATCTTATCAAGCGTCTTGATCTATCTATATAGATCTTGATGCTCAATGTGTAAGCAGCTTCACCGAGGTCTTGCGTTGAAAAACTCTTATTCAAGTATCCTTTCATGCTATCCAGAATTTCCATATCATTTCCAATTAACAATATGTCATCCACATATAATATTAGAAATGCTTACAGAGCTCCCACTCACTTTCTTGTAAATACAGGCTTCTTCAAAAGTCTGTATAAAACCATATGCTTTGATCACACTATCAAAGCGTTTATTCCAACTCCGAGATGCTTGCACCAGTCCATAAATGGAACGCTGGAGCTTGCACACTTTGTCAGCACCTTTTGGATCAACAAAACCTTCCGGCTGCATCATATACAACTCTTCTTCTAGAAATCCATTCAAGAATGCAGTCTTGACATCCATTTGCCAAATTTCATAATCATGAAATGCAGCAATAGCTAAGATGATTCGGACGGACTTAAGCATCGCTACGGGTGAGAAAGTCTCATCGTAGTCAACCCCTTGAACTTGTCGAAAACCTTTTGCGACAATTCTAGCTTTGTAGATAGTAACACTATCAGCGTCCGTCTTCCTCTTGAAGATCCATTTAATCTCAATGTCTCGCCGATCATTGGGCAAGTCAATCAAAGTCCATACTTTGTTTTCATACATGGATCTTATCTCAGATCTCATGGCCTCAAGCCATGTTGCGGAATCTGGGCTCACCATCGCTTCTTCATAGTTCGTAGGTTTGTCATGGTCTAGTAACATAACTTCCAGAACAGGATTACCGTACCACTCTGGTGCGGATCTTACTCTGAAAGACCTACGAGGTTCTGTAGTAACTTAATCTGAAGTTTCATGATTATCATCATTAACTTCCTCACTAATTGGCGTAGTAGTTACAGGAACATATTTCTGTGATGAACTACTTTCCAATAAGGGAGCAGGTACAGTTACCTCATCAAGTTCTACTTTCCTCCCACTCACTTCTTTCGAGAGAAACTCCTTCTCTAGAAAGGATCCATCTTAGCAACGAATGTCTTGCCTCCGGATCTGTGATAGAAGGTGTACCCAATAGTCTCTTTTTGGGTATCCTATGAAGACACATTTCTCCGATTTAGGTTCGAGCTTATCTGGTTGAAGTTTTTTCACATAAGCATCGCAGCCCCAAACTTTAAGAAACGACAACTTAGGTTTACTGTTAAACCATAGTTCATACGGTGTCGTCTCAACGGATTTAGATGGTGCCCTATTAAACGTGAATGCAGCTGTCTCTAATGCATAACCCCAAAATGATAATGGTAAATCAGACAGAGACATCATAGATTGCACTATATCCAATAAAGTACTGTTATGACGTTCGGACACACCATTAAGCTGTGGTGTTCCAGGTGGCATGAGTTTGTGAAACTATTCCACATTGTTTTAATTAAAGATCAAACTCGTAACTCAAATATTCGTCTCCGCGATCAGATCGCAGAAACTTTATTTTCTTGTTACGATGATTTTTCTACTTCACTCTGAAATTCTTTGAACCTTTCAATTATTTCATACTTATGTTTCATCAAGTAGATATACCTATATCTGCTCAAATCATCTTGTGAAGGTTAGAAAATAACGATACTTGCCATGAGCATCAACACTCATTGGATCGCATACATCGGTATGTATTATTTCTAATAAGTCAGTAGCTCGTTCCATTGTTTCGGAGAACGGAATTTTAGTCATCTTGCCCAAAAGGCACGGTTCGCAAGCATCAAATGATTCATAACCAAGTGATTCCGAAAATCCATCTTTTATGGAGTTTCTTCATGCGCTTTACACCGATATGACCCAAACGGCAGTGCCACAAATAAGTTGCACTATTATTATTAACTTTGCATCTTTTGGTCTCAATATTGTGAATATGTGTATCACTACGATCGAGATCCAATGAACCATTTTCATTGGGTGTGTAACCATATAATGTTTTATTCATGTAAACGGAACAACAGTTTATTCTCTTACTTAAATGAATAACCGTATTGCAATAAACACGATCAAATCATATTCATGCTCAACGCAAACACCAAATAACATTTATTTAGATTCAACACTAATCACGAAAGTATAGGGAGTGTGCGATGATGATCATATCAATCTTGAAACTACTTTCAACACACATCGTCACTTCACCCTTAACTAGTTTCTGTTTATTCTGCAACTCCCGTTTCGAGTTACTACTCTTAGCAACTAAACTAGTACCAAATACTGAGGGGTTGCTATAAACACTAGTAAAGTACACATCAATAACATGTATATCAAATATACTTATGTTCACTTTGCCATCCTTCTTATCCGCCAATCACTTGGGGTAGTTCCGCTTCCAGTGACCAATCCCTTTGAAGTAGAAGCACTTAGTCTCAGTCTTAGGACCAGACTTGGGCTTCTTCACTTGAGCAGCAACTCGCTTGTCGTTCTTCTTGAAGTTCCCCTTCTTCTCTTTGCCCTTTTTTTGAAACTAGTGGTCTTGTCTACCATCAACACTTGATGTTTTTCTTGATTTCTACCTTCGTCGATTTCAGCATCACGAAGAGCTTGGGAATCGTTTCCGTTATCCCTTGCATATTATAGTTCATCACGAAGTTCTACTAACTTGGTGATGGTGACTAGAGAATTCTGTCAATCACTATTTTATCTGAAAAATTAACTCCCACTTGATTCAAGCGATTGTAGTACCCAGACAATCTGAGCACATGCTCACTAGTTGAGCGATTCTCCTCCATCTTTTAGCTATAGAACTTGTTGGAGACTTCATATCTCTCAACTCGGGTATTTGCTTGAAATATTAACTTCAACTCCTGGAACATCTCATATGGTCCATGATGTTCAAAACATCTTTGAAGTCCCGATTCTAAGCCGTTAAGCATGGTGCACTAAACTATCAAGTAGTCATCATACTGAGCTAGCCAAACGTTCATAACATATGCGTTTGCTCCTGCAATAGGTCAGTCACCTAGTGGTGCATCAAGGACATAATTCTTCTGTGCAGCAATGAGGATAAACCTCTGATCACGGATCCAATCCGCATCATTGCTACTAACATCTTTCAACACAATTTTCTCTAGGAACATATCAAAATAAACATATGAAAGCAACAACGCAAGCTATTGATCTTACAACATAATTTGCAAAATACTACCAGGACTAAGTTCATGATTAATTAAAGTTCAATTAATCATATTACTTAAGAACTCCCACTTAGACAGACATCTCTCTAGTCATCTAAGTGATCACGTGATCCAAATCAACTAAACCATAACCGATCATCACGTGAGATGGAGTAGTTTTCAATGGTGAACATCACTATGTTGATCATATCTACTATATGATTCACGCTCGACCTTTCGGTCTCCGTGTTCCGAGGCCATATCTGCATATGCTAGGCTCGTCAAGTTTAACCTGAGTATTCCGCGTGTGCAAAACTGTCTTGCACCCATTGTAGATGGACGTAGAGCTTATCACACCCGATCATCACGTGGTGTCTGGGCACGACGAACTTTGGCAACGGTGCATACTCAGGGAGAACACTTCTTGATAATTTGAGTGAGAGATCATCTTAAAATGCTACCATCAATCAAAGCAAGATAAGATGCATAAAGGATAAACATCACATGCAATCAATATAAGTGATATGATATGGCCATCATCATCTTGTGCTTGTGATCTCCATCTCCGAAGCACCGTCATGATCACCATCGTCACCGGCGCGACACCTTGATCTTCATCGTAGCATCGTTGTCGTCTCGCCAACTATTGCTTCTACGACTATCGCTACTGCTTAGTGATAAAGTAAAGCAATTACATGGCGTTTACATTTCATACAATAAAACGACAATCATATGGCTCCTGCCAGTTGCCGATAACTTCGGTTACAAAACATGATCATCTCATACAATAAAATATAGCATCACGTCTTTGACCATATCACATCACAACATGCCCTGCAAAAACAAGTTAGACGTCCTCTACTTTGTTGTTGCAAGTTTTACGTGGCTGCTACGGGCTTAGCAAGAACCGTTCTTACCTACGCATCAAAAACCACAACGATAGTTTGTCAAGTTGGTGCTGTTTTAACCTTCGCAAGGACCGGGCGTAGCCATACTCGATTCAGCTAAAGTGAGAGAGACAGACACCCGCCGGTCACCTTTAAGCAACGAGTGCTCGTAGCGGTGAAACCAGTCTCGCGTAAGCGTACGCGTAATGTCGGTCCGGGCCGCTTCATCTCACAATACCGCCAAACCAAAGTATGACATGCTGGTAAGCAGTATGACTTATATCGCCCACAACTCACTAGTGTTCTACTCGTGCATATGACATCTACGCATAAAACCAGGCTCGAATGCCACTGTTGGGGAACGTAGTAATTTCAAAAAATTTCCTACGCACACGCAAGATCATGGTGATGGCATAGCAACGAGAGGGGAGAGTGTTCGTCCACGTACCCTCGTAGACCGTAAGCGGAAGCGTTATGACAACGTCTTCACGATCCGACCGATCCAAGCACCGAACGTACGGCACCTCCGAGTTCAGCACACGTTTAGCTCGATGACGATCCCCGGGCTCCGATCCAGCAAAGCTTCGGGAAAGAGTTCCATCAGCACGACGGCGTGGTGACGATGATGATGTTCTACCGGCGCAGGGCTTCGCCTAAACTCCGGGACGATATGACCGAGGTGTAATATGGTGGAGGGGGCACCGCACACGGCTAAGGAACGATCTGTAGATCAACTTGTGTTGTCTAGAGGTGCCCCCCTGCCCCCGTATATAAAGGAGCCCCCCTTCCTTGTTGGAGTAGGAGAGAAGGAAAGAGGGGGAGAGGAGGAAGGAAAAGGGAGCTGCACCCGTTGTCCAATTCGGACCAGAGGGGGGCTGCGCCCCTCCTTCCTTTCGGCCTCTCTCCTCTATTCCCGTATGGCCCAATAAGGCCCATATACTCCCCGGCGAATTCCCGTAACTCTCCGGTACTCCGAAAAATACCCGAATGACTCGGAACCTTTCCGAACTCTGAATATAGTCGTCCAATATATCGATCTTTACGTCTCAACCATTTCGAGACTCCTCGTCATGTCCCCAATCTCATCCGGGACTTCGAACTCCTTCGGTACATCAAAACTCATAAACTCATAATATAACTGTCATCGAAACCTTAAGCGTGCGGACCCTACGGGTTCGAGAACTATGTAGACATGACCTAGAACTATTCTTGGTCAATAACCAATAGCGGAACCTGGATGCCCATATTGGTTTCTACATATTCTACGAAGATCTTTATCGGTCAAACCGCATAATAACATACGTTGTTCCCTTTGTCATCAGTATGTTACTTGCCCGAGATTTGATCTTCGGTATCCAATACCTAGTTCAATCTCGTTACCGGCAAGTCTCTTTACTCGTTACGTAATGCATCATTCCGTAACTAACTCATTAGCTACATTGCTTGCAAGGCTTATAGTGATGTGCATTACCGAGAGGGCCCAGAGATACCTCTCCGACAATCGGAGTGACAAAACCTAATCCCGAAATACGCCAACCTAACAAGTACCTTCGGAGACACCTGTTACTCCTTTATAATCACCCAGTTACGTTGTGACGTTTGGTAGCACCCAAAGTGTTCCTCCGGTAAACGGGAGTTGCATAATCTCATAGTTACAGGAACATGTATAAGTCATGAAGAAAGCAATAGCAACATACTAAACGATCAAGTGCTAGGCTAACGGAATGGGTCATGTCAATCACATCATTCTCCTAATGATGTGATCCCGTTAATCAAATGACAACTCTTTTGTCCATGGCTAGGAAACTTAACCATTTTTGATTCACGAGCTAGTCAAGTAGAGGCATACTAGTGACATTATGTTTGTCTATGTATTCACACATGTATTATGTTTCCGGTTAATACAATTCTAGCATGAATAATAAATATTTATCATGGAATAAGGAAATAAATAATAACTTTATTATTTGCTTTAGGGCATATTTCCTTCACTTACACGTACTAAACTGTTCCTGTACATACGTGACCTCCTAGTACTAATACGACTCCTTATCAAACTTTGCTAACCGACTCACCTTGCATATCTAACTTGGACACCATCAAGCTAATTAACCTATCAAGATTAAACCTAACAATCTCTCCCTAATCTTGACACTCTGTCTTCCGTGCTTCTCCGGTCTTGGCTTGTTGATGATTCATCCCTTGTCGACTCATCCGCTCGCACCACGACAAATTAAATTGATAGGCTTCATCGACTGCAACAATCTCTCCCCAATTTCAACTTGGCGAATTTACAGACCACCTCAAATATGCCTTGGACTACCCAGCCTCGCCAGTAACCTGTGGAAAACTTCACCCGGTGGACTACACCATCCACCCTAGCGAGATACATGCAGACTCCTTGTGGATCACACCACCCTGTGGACTACACCGCCCACTCCAGCCTCATGTAGAGACATGGCCTCGTTGAAGAGACTCACCTTCACTGGTTTACCGCCCCCACATAGTTGAACCTGATCCTCTCGTCGAGACACACAGACGACCTGAGCTTCATCTTCAACGCCTCCTCACAGAGACGAGCACTTGGACATGACGATGACTGACGAGCAACTGACCGACCGACCGACCGAGACCTGTTGACTCACACAACTCCTTGACTCATCAAACTCCCGCGGACGACGATCTTGACGACTTTCCGGCACCGCACCACGGCACCATCGCTCCTGTCAACGATCTTCTTCCACCGCCTTCCCGCCGACAGCCTGCCGTCTCCCTCCCATGTCGCTCCGCCGAACGACGATCGCATGATCCTTCTCGTCGCTGCACCACCCAGCGACAACATCGCCCGCCCCGAGGCACTAGTCGGGTCGCGACCCCGGGGCAAGCGCGGCTTCAAATCAACCTAGCTTTTATACCAATTGTTGGGATTCGCTCACAGGATCGATCACATCAAATCACGATGAACACGCGCACACGAAAACTTTTGCCAAACGCACGTGTCGTGCGTCTCTTCTCATTATTTCTTTTTCCTTTTTCTCTGTCGATACAAAGTTGCAGCCCCGTGCACGTATATATACGCGGAGCCACCACCGACCCAACACAATCCTAGACTTTCACGGCTAACCAATCCTACCAGGACTCTCCTAGCCAAATTAACCTACAACCTGACACGTACTAAACTGTTCATGTACATACGTGACCTCCTAGTACTAATAAGACTCCTTATCAAACTTTGCTAACCGACTCACCTTGCATATCTAACTTGGACACCATCAAGCTAATTAGCCTATAAGATTAAATTAATACATACATCCGTATGTAGTTCATAATAGAATTTTTACAAAGACTTATATTTAGGAACGGAGGAAGTATATGCATTACATCAACACCATCACACATTTACCATGACAGCCAAACTGTCACCGAGGGCACTGCCGCCGTGGGTCCCATGCCTGGTCCTTTTTTACCCGTTGAGGGGGGCAGCGCAGCTCCTGCCTGGAGAAGAGATCGGATATTTTATTTAATAAGCAAGATCATCAAAGAGTTTGGGTCGTCCACTGTATACACAGCAGCACCGTGGCGCCAGTGCTGGAACAGTGCAGTGCAATGCTTGCTCCAGTGCTCCGGCCACTGCCTCGTGATGCACATGCATGCACTGGTGGCGCCACAGATTAATTTTTGTACGTACACAACTTCTCTTGATGCTGACAGACACGTTTGCTATGTATTATTCCATGAATTTGAACAATGCTGAAATGCTTAGCAAAAAAAAAGTGTGACCTCGAGTGATCTGCCTGACCTATCATTGCTTACCAAAAGATATGAGATGCTCCCCTGAAGGTGTGTCTCTTCTCTCTTCTGGAATCATGTTTGCGCTCCTGTTTTCATGGGTCTCCTGAGATCCTATCTTGGTTGGCAGTAAAAAACAATCACCTCTCCGCTCCTAAATGTTCAGTGCAAAGATAAGCAGTGGAAAGAAACTGCATTTGTTTTACGAACAAACCATGAAAGTTTTGAACAAAATTTATAGTTCCAAACAAGTTATTAGAAACACGAACAATTTTTTAAAGTTCTACCAAAAATGCGAACACTTTGAAATTCCAAACATTTTTTTTAAAATCCGAACATTTAGAAAAATTTGGAAACACAGAATTTTTTTGAAAATGGGAAAAAAAATTGAAACCTGAACAAAATTTAAACTTCCAAACATTTATTGAAAACTTGTAAACAAAATTCAAAATTCCGAACATTTTTATGAAACATGAACATATATTTAAAACGGGGACACAAAATTGGTATACCGTACATTTTTTGCAATTTTGAAATCCCGATTTTTTTTATATTTTTGAATTTATCTAAGCCAAAAAATAAACAGAAACCGGAAAGTAAGTAACCAGATCAAGAACCTTCTATAAGGTTTTCAAAACAGGAAAAAAAGCCCAGACAAAAACCTGTCGAAGGTTCCTAAAACCGAGAGTGTAACTGCTAAGACAGGCCGTCGCTAGCCATGTCTCCTGTGCAAAACAACGACCCTTTGGCGCAGAATGCGTCATATAGGGTTTTTCGAGGAATAGTACTTGCTGGCTGTAAAAAGATAGTGCCAGAAAAAAGCTCTAAAAAAACAAAGCAATAGTAGTGAACATGAGAAGTTGAGATGTCAGAGCTCTAGCCTTAAGCTTGTACCGACGACAACAACATCATTGATTGTGGCCTTGGTAGAGGCACCATCAAGATACATGACAACAGTTAGCAGTTCATCAGTGACTGCTGAGGAAACAGTAGTTGCGTGGGAACTCTTGAGCTCCTGAACCAGTTTATAGCAGCTAGACTCCGGTCGGAGTAGGCGCGAGGCGCACGTTCACATGATCGACCGGGGTAGACACAAACAGCCATGAGATCACTGTGTAGTGTAGCACTTGTCTTTGGATGCTTTCTCAGCTGGCCAGCAGGCATGCATGCATGCATGCAAGCAGCAACGCTCATTCAGGCGCGCCCAATGCGAGTACCCTGTCATGGGCCTCGATGTTGGCCACTTTCCAAGGTACCCAAAGCTAAGCGCAGCTGCCATGCATGGTGCCAAAAGCGTGCATTTGTTGTTGTTGGTAGTGGTGGTGCAATGGTGCATGCAGTGCAGGTGCATAGTAGATAGTAGCACGTACTCGCCATTGAAAAAAGCTACTGTACGTACTACATGGGTCTGGTGGCTTTGCTACATGGCTCCTGATGATGATTTGACTGCATCATGGCGCCCCGGCCGGGACAATCCCATGCAACGCAAAGCAAAGCACCAAGCAGTGGATGACACCGAAAGAAACAAGCCACAGTGGCACAGTACCTAGCTAGCCAGCCACATAGGAGCACCACTAGATGTACTACTGTAGATAGGTATAGCTAGATTGGCTGGCGCCATTGCCCTACGGCGGTGAGGACAAACAGTTACACGATGATGTCTTCATCAAGGTAACGACGAAAAACGACGTCATCATCCACCAACGACTTGGTTTTCACCGGCAACTATGTCTCTCCGACTTGTAGCCGGGATCTAGATGATGAATCACGAGATCCGACCACCCAGCCGCAGGTCGACCACCTCTGACAGAAGAGATGACCATCACTGTACACCGGCCAGAACAGATCTGGCCGGAGATGCCGCTGACGCGACCACTAGACCCTCCACGCCGCCGCTCGAAGAGGGCTGGCCGCCGCGCCCGCAGCCCGCTTGCCTTCGACGCCACGCCGCCGCCATTGTCATCGTGCCAATAGGGTCGGGCGCGCCTCCACACGAATCGGGGCGCCGCACCACCACAGAGACGCGGGAGAGAAGCGATGACCTCCGCCACCGCCGTTAGCCCCCGGGCTTAGGTCGGCGGCGGAGGGAGGGAGTGTTGAAGTGATCTGCCTGACCTATCGATGCTTACCAAAAGAGATGAGATGTTCCCATGAAGGTGGGTCTGTTCTCTCTTCTGGAATCACCTCTCTGCTCCTGAATGACACACAAACCAGTGTAACTATGCATGTTCAGTGCAAAGATAAATAGTCGAAAGAAACTGCATACTTTTACAAATAAATCATGAAAATTATGAATATTCTTTTTAATTCTGAACAAGTTCTTACAACGGATTTTTTTTTATTTTAGAAAAATGGAACACTTTGAAATTCCAAACATATTTTAAGAAACACAAACAAAATTTTGAAAACACAGACTATTTTTGGAAGTGGGAACAAATTTTAAAATCTGAACAAAATATAAAATTCCAAACATGTAGTGAAAACTTGTGCACAAATTCCGAACATTTTTATGAAACATGATTTTTCTAAACATGAATACAAAATTGAAATTCCCAACATTTTTTGCAATTTTGAAATTCTGAAGTTTTTTATATTTTGAATTTATCTAAGCCAAATAATAAAAAGAAAAAGAAACAGGAAAATAAATAACCAATTCAAGAACCGTCTATAAGTTTTCAAAAACAGGGAAAAACCCGGAAAAAAACTTGTCGAAGGTTCCTAAAACCGACAGTGTAACTGCTAAGATGAGCCTGCCAATATCTCGGTCGCTACTCGCTTCCCATGTCTCCTGTACGAAACAACGACCCCTTGGCGCAGAATGCGTCATATAGGGTTTTTTGAGGAAAATAACTTGCTGGCTGTAAAAAAATAGTGCCAGAAAAAGCTCTAAAAAAACAAAGCAATAGTAGTGAACATGAGAATTTGAGATGTCAGAGCTCTACCCTTAAGCTTCTATTTGTTGGGAAACCGGGCCACCCGAGAGGGTGGCGGCGGCCGCGTGCAAATCGCACGGGCTAGCCCTTTCCATTTCCCCTCTTTACGTTAAGTGGGTACTTATACCTTGACCCCCTAGTCCCTATATAAAGCAACGAGGAGCCATCATTGTAATACCTGATAATTGATTAATAAAGCTGGTCTTCTTCATATCTTTCTGTGTTTTTTACTTTCGTGTTCGACTATTTCACCTACGACGCTCGCTCTCGCTCCGCAACCTCGGACCGGACTCGCCGGCGGAGTTGCGGAACACGTTATCAGCACGCTTTGCTCCATCAACTCTCCGTCAAGCCTTCGTCAAGCCTGCAACAAGCAGGCTTTCGTCGATCCCGCGGAGGTATAAGATTCGATCCCCACTTTTGCAAAAATGAATTCCTCTCGTTACTACGATTCCGTTTTTGTGATTAGATTATTTTTCGGATTTGATCTATCTATGGTGCGAATTTTCCTCCCAAGAACCGAGCGGATGAACACGTCGCCGACCAATGTCGATGTTCTTGGACTAAGAGGAACTTGTTGACTGCACCATAGGGAGTCGGTACAGATCGCGATCCAGATGATCGTGGTACCGCCGCAAAAGCACCAGATGTGCCATGCGCCGTCGTTTTTCCGGATGAACGCGACAAAGATCGCATTGCGAGGCCGGCGTCCAGATGACGCCGCGCTGGCCGCGACCCCGCTGATCGCGCGTGAAGCGCCGCGTCCTGCGGACGCCGCCGCCGCAGCCGTCCCGCTGGCCAGCTCGTCGCGCCGCGCCCTGCTGGCGCGTGCTCGCGTGCAGCCCGCCCCGCTGGCCGCTGCAGCCACTTCAAGAAATATGTCAACTTGTGACCACCACTATTGGTCACCGAAAGGTCATGGATTTTTATTTGCGACCTTTTTGTGACAAAAAACAAAAGGTCAAAAGCTGGCGGTCGTAAACTGACTATAGCGACCTTCTCTGTGAGAAGATCGTAGATGTTTACGACCAAAATAGAAGGTCGTTTAACCCATGATCTTTTGTTTTGGTCACTAGCTGTCTGCCCAGGCCACGTCGGATCCGACGTGGCAATCTGAGATGGCAAAATTGCGACCAATTTAAAAGGTCAAAAATTCGGCCCGGTCCAATTGGGTGTTTATATGGGCCGAGCCCATTAATTCAGCCAATTTAGTGTATTTTTCTGTCAATTTTTGTTAGCTTCATGGGCCAAGCCCTACTATTCAGCCCATCAACTTCTATGCACGTTTGGCCTTTCAATAATATAGGTACTATTTTGTGCAGCCCATTTTCTTGTTTACATTCAGCCTTTTTATACAGTCAAATAACAATTCAATCTTGGAGTTGGTCCAGTATACTTTTCAGCCCGTTCACATATATGCAGCCCATATTCATACAAATGATTCTCCTTTTCAATAAATTTTGCAAATAATTTCATAATTCATCACTAAATATGTTTACATCACAGGCCATAAAGCCCTACAAAATAGTATCACATGTTCCTATACAAAACTATCAAATCATACGTACAACAAAACAGAATAAAAAAAATTAGTTCAACAAAAATAAATTTTCTTCCTCTTTCATCTTCCAAAACACAACACCTGTCATTGAAAGGATCGACCATTAGAAGCATATAGAATACAAGGGAAACAATCAAAATAAAGAAATGAAAGGCACACACAATGAAAATTACGACAACATCAATATTTTTTATATTGCCATACAAACAGAAATGTAATATGATTGCTTAGGACATATGGCATTATCAACAAGACATAAAAATTTAGAGTGCCAGCCCAGGAAGAAGGCAAAGCATATTTTACAGTGCGAGCTCAGGATGCCACCATGCAAACTAAACGGAGGGCAAGAGAGCAGGACGCAACTCTACCTGGAAATGCTTCTAGCCAGCGACAGAAGTAAGTTGGTCGGAGCCAAAGAGGGGAATGCCAAAGAAGCCAAGCATGCCGACGAGGATGAGGTAACCGGTGATCGTATCCTGGTTCTCCTTGATCTTGCCCTCGAAGTTCTTCCACTCCAGGTTGTCCTGCTGCAGCTCGTCCTACACCGCCTAGAAACAAACAATTCAGATGAACAACTGCATAGATCATACCTTGTTTGCTTATCTAGACCAGACACTACTACTATTTGTGAATATAGCGAATGTAAAAACAATGTAAATGGTGAACAACACTTGAGAATATATCAACAGATTAAGAGCATATTGTTTAGCATCACACAGATAGTAGCACAATGCTACATGCAACTATTAGGATAAAGTAGAGCTTCTACATTACATAGTCAGATATGAAAGACCAAGCAAACTGTTCCGAAAAAGACAAGTTACAGAGCAATCACTTAACAAGTAGTACCAACATGAGTAAATTAAATAAAGAAGTGCAATCTAATATCACAGCTGCCAAAACACCATATCAAGATTCTGTACAGACCGAAAAAGAGCATGCACTGCAGGACATATAAATATACCATGAGCATTATTTCTACGAGTAAAATGCATATAAATATTACAAACATGCCACTGGGTACTAATCAGCCAGAGTAGTGTCATGGCTACCCGAGTTATCACCTAAACACAGCCTCAAAGAGGATGGCCAATGCTGCCTGCACTAGAGTCACCATGTTGCATGTAATTCCATCAAGACAAATACAATCAGCATCAGGATCAGAGGTTCAAAGCAAGAATAGTGAAGGCGTTTATGCTATAAACGACAAGGAGATGATGCCAACTCTAAGAAGTAGGCATAGAGTAACAAAACAACTCCATTACACCTAAGCTGCTGCTACCTGCATACACTAAATGGAACCAGAAGTATGTCGACTACTAGACAGCCATGAATGATGCCCAGGAGTATTGATTTGGAAACAATCAATCCTCCAATACTGATAAATTTTGGAGTATTAATTCGAAGATGACCTATACTACAGTACAGTGCAGTGCATAAGAAGGAATGAATCCATCTTCACAATCTGAGGAAGAATAAGAAGGAACCAAGCATATGAAGGAGTATTCAGTTTACTCATGTTGCTGCTACAGTACAGTACTGCTGCTATAGTACAGTGCTCCAAGAATAATATGAAATGTGGACTAATCGGAATAATCTGGTCTAATGTAGACAAATGTGGACTACCCTACTCCAACATGCTACTCTAACTATCAAAACTACACCAAATTAATTGGGAACATCACTGATCCTCACTGTCAAACTACTCCACCAAAGACAAGTACTGGCATGCTTTGTTGTAACTAGATTCACTATTTAGTCACAGGAAATACAACACAGTTCAAGAAATACTCATCAGTAATTTAACAGCTTGCAAGTCCCAATTTAACAGCAGTAATCATCAATTTAGTTAATCGAAGATGCTACTCTAACTACTCCATTTTGCAAGATGCTACTGTAACTATCAGTACTGGAGTAATCGAATGTGTTGCAAGTTGCTACTCTAACCAGATGCTCCAAGTTGATACTCCAAGATACTACAAGCAAGTTCATCCCACAAGAAGAGAATTCAGACAAGAATCTGTTCCACACACACTGTTCATTCAAGCAAGCTGAACATAGGTCTTTCCATGGAGGAGAGAGCATAGACTCGATCACCGGCCTTGTGCCAAATCCCCCACGCCTTCCTGTGGGGCCTTCACAACAATGACCTGCAAGCAGGACACACCAAAAACAAAGATAAAATACAGCACAATAATCAAGGAAGAAATCTTAGAAAAAACAAGTGTTCCATTTCCTTTTAAGATACGACTGAGCTTAGAGTAACATGATCATTGAAAATAGAAATTTGAGAGAGTAAACTTGTGACCACACACATAGTTCAATTAATACAAAAGAAAGATGATTACCTGAGCACGGATGAACCCAGAGAGAGCAAAGGTGGTGAAGCGGCCATCATAGAGGCTCATTCTCATCAACGTGACCAATGATGATCTGGACAGAGGTGTGGTCCTTGGCCGTGATGATCCTGTTGGTGGCCGAGCTGCAAGAAGCAGAAGAAAATGATTAGCACACATCCACCAGTGCAAAACACACACCATCAGACTAAAGAGGGTGTGCATACCACTTCCTGGGGACATAGAGGTCCACCATGTCACCCACCTCATTCTGCATGGTGGCGGCTGGTAGGGGAGTGGCACAGCAACAACGACTGCAAATGGCCGAAATAGTTGTTGAGGCACAAACTAAGCACAAGAGGAAAGGTCATGGTTAGCCAGCCACAACCTTGTGTCCAAGAATCTAGCGACATCATTCAACAAAAATATTCTTATCAACCCTAACAAATGGCAGGAATCGATTTCTACTTAATTACGAAAATAGTAACAGGATCTAGGTCGCAAACTCGCGATTAACCACGAATCCAGGAGCATAGTTGCTCCATCTTGCGGTTACAGGGACGAAAGTATGCAAAGCATCGCATACTAGGCTAGTCATAGATCCTGACCAAGCACTTCTTTCTCGTTCTTAATTTTGTCTCTGCTTTTGGGTGTTGATTTTATCTGAAAGAAAGAACCAGAGTGGAAGAACACAAGTAATTTTGGGAGCGTGGGTAGGTGCGTACCAGGCGGCGAGGGTGGTGGCGGAGGAGGCGGCCCAGGCGGGCGAGGGCGCATGCTAGATGTGGTAGGCGGCGCGGTTGGCGGAGATCTTGTCGAGCCGCTTCCTTATCTGGCGGACGCGCGCCAAGAGGTCGTGGCGGAGCGCGACCTGCAGCACCGTGCAGTGCGGCCGCCAACGGCGCCAGCTCCAGCGCCACCTGGAGCAGCGCGCCCCCATGCCGGGGAGCGGCGGGGCCGGGGCGCGGCGCCTCCGACGCGGTGGAGGAAGTCGTCGAGCGCGGTGGAGGCGGCGTAGGGGAAGGGAAGGAGGAGGCGGACGGTGTAGGGGAGGGGAGGGAGGGTCCGGTGTTGTACCTCCAGCCCGCGGATCCAGAGCTCGGTCGCCATGGTTGCGCCGTGGGCTAGGGTTTCGGGCGCTTGGGAAAGAAGGAGAAGGCGCGCGCGGTCTCCGGCGCGCCGGCGGCGGTGGTGGTAGAGGCTTGGGGGCACCGGCGGTGGTGGGGTAGAGGAGAGGGTGGGGGTCTCCGGCGATCTCGGAGGATGTGAGGGCGCGCGCGGGCGGCAGTGGGGCGTGCGGCGCAGGGGAGGGGAGAGAGGAAGGAGAAGAGAGGGAGGGGAGAAAGAAAGGAGGCGGGGGTGGATGGAAAAATTCCACGAGCATCCTGAGAGCTAGGTTTTCGGCTTATGTAGGCTTGGGGTGAGGACTACCGTTGGATCCGCGATCATCCGATGGTGTTCCATGCATGATCCGCGTGAAGCGCCAACGGACCAATCGAAATGCAGTACACACGAACGATGTTATGACCTTCTAAATAGGTCGTAGTTGACTAAAAAATTGGTCGTAGTTGAGTAAAAATTCATTTTTATTTTTTCAAGCGCTCAAAATGAGTTTTTTTGTGAAGGGTCTACAATATATTTATTGCAAAATTGGACCAAATCAATTTTTTAAATACCAGGCCATATTTAATGCATAAATGACCAAATGGTTGGGTGTCAAAAGCTTTGGTCCATCTCTGGTGAAAAAGACAAATTTTCGCCCATCCAGTAGGAAGTGGGTCAAATTTAAACTGCAGCTGCCTCATAGTTTGCAATTTATTTTTTCAAAAATCATTTCTAGGTAAATAAGTACCTATTTAATCAGAGAAACATCAAAAGTTTTCCAAGATTCAACCACTAGCTAGGAACGGTCAAGCCCGCTGTTTTGACTGCATTTTGAAACGGGCATAAAAAATTCAAAAAAAATCAAAAAATTGGAAAACCTTCGCATTGTGTCATTATATGTGACCAAGTTTCCAAGAAAAATAATAAACTTATAATACAGAAATTATTTTTAAAAAGTGTTCTAAAAAATGAGCTATCATGCGTGAAGATTTATGGCTTTTAAGCCAAATGATTAATCTTATGACCACATTCATGGCATAGTTTGTTCAAATGATCTCATATTGTGCACAAGGGAGCATCTTGGAATTCCAAACAATGTTGCCTAAGGAAGTTTTCATTTTCTTTGCACGGAAAATTCATTTTTCATTTTCCGAGTGCCCAAAAGGAGATTTTTTTTTGTGAAGGACCTACCAAATAATTGTTGCAAAAATGGACCAAATCAATTTTATAAAATAATAGGCCATATATAATGCACAATTGACAAAATGGTTGGGTGAAAAAAGTTTTGATCCACCTCTGGTGAAAAAGACAAATTGTTGTCGATTCAGTTGGAAACGGGTCAAATTTGAACTGTAGCTGCCTCATAGTTTGCTCTTTATTTTTTCCAAAAATCATTTCTAGGTACATAAGTATCTATTTAATCATAGAAACACCAAAAAAATTCCAAGATTCAACCACTAGCTAGGAACGGTCAAGCCCGCCGTTTTGACCACAATTTGAAACGGGCATAAAAAATTCAAAAAAATCAAAAAATTGGAAAACCTTCGCATTGTGTCATTATATGTGACCAAGTTTCTAGGAAAAATTAATAAACTTGTAATACGGTAATTATTTTAAAAAAGTGTTCTCAGAAATGAGCTATCAAGTGTGAAGATTGATGGCTTTCAAGCCAAATGATCAATCTTATGGCCACATTCATGGCATAGTTTGTTCAAATGATCTCATATTGTGCACAAGGGAGCATCTTGGAATTCCAAACAATGTTGCCTAAGGAAGTTTTCATTTTCTTTGCACGGAAAATTCATTTTTCATTTTCCGAGTGCCCAAAAGGAGATTTTTTTTTGTGAAGGACCTACCAAATAATTGTTGCAAAAATGGACCAAATCAATTTTATAAAATAATAGGCCATATATAATGCACAATTGACAAAATGGTTGGGTGAAAAAAGTTTTGATCCACCTCTGGTGAAAAAGACAAATTGTTGTCGATTCAGTTGGAAACGGGTCAAATTTGAACTGTAGCTGCCTCATAGTTTGCTCTTTATTTTTTCCAAAAATCATTTCTAGGTACATAAGTATCTATTTAATCATAGAAACACCAAAAAAATTCCAAGATTCAACCACTAGCTAGGAACGGTCAAGCCCGCCGTTTTGACCACAATTTGAAACGGGCATAAAAAATTCAAAAAAATCAAAAAATTGGAAAACCTTCGCATTGTGTCATTATATGTGACCAAGTTTCTAGGAAAAATTAATAAACTTGTAATACGGTAATTATTTTAAAAAAGTGTTCTCAGAAATGAGCTATCAAGTGTGAAGATTGATGGCTTTCAAGCCAAATGATCAATCTTATGGCCACATTCATGGCATAGTTTGTTCAAATGATCTCATATTGTGCACAAGGGTGCATATTGGAATGGAAAACAATGTTGCCTAAGGAAGTTTTCATTTTCTTTGGACGAAAAAACCATTTTCCATTTTCTGAGTTCCTGAAATGAGTTTTTTTTGTGAAGGACCTACCATATATTTGTTGCAAAATTGGACCTAATCAATTTTATAAAATACTAGGCCATATTTAATGCACAATTGACAAAATGGTTGGGTGTCAAAAAAATTTATCCACCTCTGGTGAAAAAGACAAATTCCCGTCGATTCAGGTGGGAGCGGGTCAAATTTGAACTGCAACTGCCTCATAGTTTGCTCTTTATTTTTTTCAAAAAATCATTTCTAGGTAAATAAGTATCTATTTATTCAGAAGTACATGGTTTGATGGCGAGACATCGAGGTTTGGATGGTGGCCGAGGGCCCCAACTCTAGAGCGCATAAGCTCGCATGCCCGCCGCTTGGTCACGGCGTGACCGTGGCATTGCCATGTGTTCTGGGCGGCCTAGGCATGTCTAGTGGGTTGGGCACTCCCCAGGTAGGTGCTAGGAAGAAAATCACAACATAAGATTCTCACAAGGAGACCGATCGATGCTCAAACATGAATAAGCAACGAAGTGTTTGATTTGCTGTACGGGAAATGCACATGGCTAATGGGCGTGAGTTTTGGCTAAGGATGATCAGTTACTAAGAAGACCGTCTTCACAAATTTTCACCTCAAAAGGAGGAGCCTAGGTGGTACTTGCTTTACAAAGTACCACACTAGACATAAATACGAATGTTGAAGCTGGGCTCAAAATAATGAATGGATTGAGCTGGCATTTGGTGGAGGATGGTTATTTGGGCATAGGAAAGCACTGTAGAAAATGGATAGCATTTGGACATGCCAAAGTGGTACTTCCTTCACAAAGTGTTGCTCTGAACAGAATAGGAAAATGGATATTTTCGAATTATTTTTGAACTAGGCAAGGAATATTTTTGACATATTTGATGAACATATGATCCAAAATATTTATGAGATTTTTTTGGGAATTTTTGGAATAACAGAAATATAGGTTGCTTCACAGCCTAGGGCAAAAACTGCCACATGGACATGACACATAGGCAAAACTGATGAGATGGCGCCTAGTCATCGCAACCCACCACAATCTACAAGGCTATGACCATCTATATTGGTCATTAACAACTAGAAATAAGGCAGCAGACTAGCACTGTTTGCTTTGTGACCATTTCGTATAAGGAAATTACGACCTTTCAGACCAAAATGGTCGCAATGATTTAGGGTTTGGAGCCCCCCGAACAGCTTTTGACCAATTGGTCTGAAATGGTCATAGATCTATGACCAATTCTTCCAGGGTCACTGATAGAAGGTCACTAGTTGACATATTTCTTGTAGTGAGCCGTCACAGTGCCACTGGTCGCACCGTGCCGTGCCTCTGGTCGCGCCGCGCGCAGTGCCACATCCCGCGCCGTGCCTCTGGTCGTGCCGTGCCGTGCTGATGGATGCGCCGCGCACCGTGCCAGCAGCCGCTGCCGGCCGCGCACCTCGCTGGCCGCGCCGCTCCGAGTGGCCGTGCCTGCCCGCTGCAGGCCGCCGCTCCCTCGAGCGCGCCCGGCATGGGTGCCTGCGGGCTAGCCGCCGCTGCCGCTCGGGAGCTAGGGGAAACCCTAGCGTCACTGCGGGCAGCTGGCAGCGCCGCGCATGGGTCGGCCCGCTGGCCACATGGCCTCGTTTGGGCCGCGGCCGTGGCGCCACAATAAGAAAAAAGGTGGCATGGGCTGGCGGCTGGGCCAGGGGCTGTGGAGACCCCGGTATAAAAAAAAGTGGCGCCGGCTGCAGCGTGAAAATATTGCGGTTTAGCCCCTGTAGTTTTTAGCTTTTACGTGAATTTTATTCCTGCAGCAATATTTCGCGTAGAACCCCCTGAAACTGTCTGTTTTCGCCGAAAACGCGCATTTTTGGCTTAAAAATGCCTCGGGAATTCAATTTTTGGGCTGGTTTTCACATACTAGATGCGCTTAACATGCTATCTTTTCTAACATGATATTATTGTATGATTTTACTGCCGTAGATTAATTGTTTAGCACTCTTAATCATTTAGTAAGTCATATAATAGCATGTTTTAAATATTGGAACGTCATTTTATTAAATAAGTTTATCAACATCGCTTTGTGCAAAAGATTACCTACTGTAATCTCATGACTTTTGCATAAATCGCAGATGGCCGGAATTGTCAACAAGGAGTTTCCTGAGTTGGCCCAGACAGGGCTGAACTACCTGTCATGGTCCTCGGATTGCGAGATCTTTCTCCAGGGCAAAACCCTCCTGAGGGTGATCGGTAAGGGGGCCCAGCTGGCCGCTACTGATCCCAAGTTCGAAACTGAGAATGTGCAGGCTCTACACTTTCTCCGTCATCACCTGTCACCTACTCTGAAAGATGAGTATATGGCTGAGCGCAGTGCTTCTGGCCTTTGGACCGCTCTTAAGCACCGGTTTGAGCGGCTGAAGTACACTGTGAAGCCATGTGCAGAGGCAGAGTGGATCCGTCTGAGGTTTGCGGACTTCAAGACGGTTGGGGAGTACAATTCGGCTCTGCACCGGATTTGTACGACTCTTCGGTTGTGTGGTACTGAGATTACCGACTCCCAGAAGATTGAGAAAACCCTATCCGCTTTCCACCATGACGCGGTCCAGTCCTCACGGAACTACCGCTAGGGGAACTACACGAGGTATTCAGAGTTGATTACCGTCCTCCAGGTGGCGGAGGCGCGGGACGAGGTTCTCAAAAAGAACTTTGTCGCGCAACCACTTGGGGGGAGTTCTCGCCAGGAGGTGAACGCTCTCAAAGTCCGCAAGCCTCAATAGAAGAAGAGGGGCCGGAAGGGCAAGAAGAAGGGCCCTCACCCCCCCCCCCCCGCCCGGCTAAGCAGAACAAGCCGGGCAAGGGAGGGCAGAGGCCTCAGGACTGCTTTCGTTGTGGCTTGGTGGAGCATTTCTCCCGCCAGTGTCGCGCACCACGGGAGGTCGTTGATGCATATAAGGCTCGGAAGGCGCGTGAGACGCACCTCGCCTTGGTTTAGGAGAGAGCTCCACCGGCACCCATTGCGGCACCCGTGATGATCGCTATGCCCCCTGTTGCGCCCATAGAGGCGACCCCCATGGTGCCCATCGCGGTAGCTTTGGCGGTCTCTACTGACGCCCACGTCACCATGGAGGTTGACCACATGGTCGCCTCGGCGGCGCCGCCACTAGACATTGATGCTGCCTCCAAGATGATTTCTAAGGAGGATCAGCTCACTAGTATGGAGATTGCGGCTGAAGTGAATGGCTTCTTCACCGAGTCCACTTAGCATACCTCTTTGGTTATCATGATTCCGTGATTTGATACAATAAAATTGAATAAATTCGATTTGGTTGTAAGCTTTATGAGAGCATAAGATTATTCTTTACGTTGGCGATTGGATGACATTTATTTCATTCATTTATTCCATTATTTATAAATGATAGCATGTTATGTTCTGAGATGTGTGCATTTATTTTTAATGTATTTTCTTCCTCATTACATTAATTAGATGTCATATTTTAGAACGCGTGTGGCGCCCGAATGGAGTAAACGTGCCATGCCGATAGTGCCACCACTGATACCATTTTATGAGAAACTAAGTACTTTGAGTCCACTAAAAAATCTCTGGGAAGTATTATGACAATCGCCGGCTGCGGTTCTCACATAGTTGGCTCCGGACGAGCCACTATTATACTCCCTATGGGAACAACTTTGATCATTAATGATGTGTTGTTGTACCCGGAGTCGACTCGTACTCTTTTGAGCTTTAGAGACATCTGCGCTAATGGTTTCCATGCTGAGACCGATGATAAAAACGGCAAGGAGTGCCTACTCATCACAAAGCGGGATGCAGGGTAATGGTAAACATGTTATCGAAAGGCTTCCTTCGTTTGACACATGGCTATACTACACTAAGACAGTAGCACCGCCCGTGTACACTACCCTCAAGACCGTCTTTAGAAGCTCTGAACTCTTCTGCCTCTGGCACGATAGGTTAGGCCACCTCGTACTTCGGATGGTGAGAAATATAATTAATAACTCGCATGGCCATAATGTTAACGTGAAGAACTTCCCGAATCCCGATGATTTCGTGTGCTCCGCATGCGCTAAGGGGAAGTTAGTCATTAGGCCATCGCCCATCAAGGTGAGGGATGAAATTCCCGCGTTCTTGGAACATATCCAAGGGGACATATGCGGTCCAATTCAGCCCCTCACGGGGCCGTTTCGGTACTTCATTGTGCTCATTGATGCTTCCTCTAAATGGTCCAATGTTTGCCTGTTGTCAACACGGAACCATGCCTTTGCAAAATTGATCTCACAGATCATACAAATGAGGAATAATTTCCCGGATTATTGTATAAAGTTTATTCGAATGGACAACGCCGGAGAATTTACTTCAAAGGCGTTCGATGATTATTGCATGGCAATGGGAATCAAAGTTGAGCACTCGGTACCACATGTTCATACACAAGATGGACTTGCCGAGGCATTGATTAAAAAAATTAAATTCATTGCTCGACCGCTCCTTCAGGGTTGTAATTTACCAACTACATGTTGGGGCCACGCGGTGTTACACACGGCTAATCTCATCAACTTTCGACCGTCGGCCTACAACATCCACTCTCCTGTTCAACTTGCGCAAGGGTCGGCACCAAAAAATTCCCACCTTCGTAGGTTCGGTTGCTAGGTATATGTACCAATACCACCCCCTCAGCAATCGGCGATGGGCCGGCTCCGTAAGTCAGGGATATACGTTGATTATGAGACTATGTACATAATTAGGTATCTGGACCCCATGACAGGTGACTGTCACACGGCTCATTTTGCTGATTGCATTTTTGACGAGGATATTTTCCCGACTTTAGGGGGAGAGAATCAACCCCTTGATGCTAAAAGTCGAGAAATCACGTGGCAAGCCACGGGGATCCACGCTCATGACCCGTGCACTGCTGAGACTGAGAGAGAAGTCCAAAAGATAATAGATTTGCAGTCTTTAGCAAATCAACTGCCCGACCACTTTAGTGACTTAAAGACTGTGACAAAATCGCATGTGCACGCGCGCAATGCACCGGAAAGGGTTGAAATACCAAAGAAAAATGATGGTATACCCACTCCCGCCCAAAGGCCTAAAAGGACGAGAAATCCGGCTTCTCAAATCCCAAGTACTCGGGGACGCCTGACGCAAAAGGATAAGAGAGATTTATTACAGCCTGTCGCCAAAGTACCCCAAATTGAAATGGGGAGCTAGTCGAGACCTAGCACAAGTACGGAAAATTCAGTGCATGAAATTCCGGACTTAAACTTTCCCATAGGGGAAACACCCAGCAGACATGTGAGCGCACACATCGGTGCGGGAAATCTAAAGGACCTTGCTCCCATAATGGGAAATTTGGTAGAGCAAGTGTTTGTGCCGGATGCGCTCCATGACGAAATGGCCATAAATTATATTTATACGGGGGCGTCCCTGAACCGAGAAATGGTGATTGTTGACATCAACTTTGCTACGAAAATTGCCTCAATCATAGATCTTGACCCTAAGCCTAACACACTCACTGATTGCAAGAAAAGGTCGGACTGGAAAGATTGGCAGCAGGCAATTACTGCTGAATTATTATCTCTCAACAAAAGGAAGGTGTTCGGACCAGTTTGTCGAACTCCTCCCCACATTCGCCTTGTTGGCCATAGGTGGGTTTTTGTTCGAAAGAGAGATGAATATAATAAGGTAGTACGGTACAAAGCAAGGCTCATCGCTCAAGGGTTCACTCAACAACCAGGTGTCGATTTTGAGGAGACTTATTCCCCGGTCATGGATGGAGTTACCTTTAGATACTTGATCTCAATGGCAGTAAACATGGGCTTGAAAATGAAACTAATGGATGTTGTCACTGCTTACATATATGGTAACTTGGATTCGAACATATACATGAAGGTTCCAGAAGGTATCCCTATTTCGAACCATGATAGAGCAAACAGGGGTCTATACAATGTTCAACTTCAAAAGGCACTGTACGGACTCAGACAGTCTCGTAGAATGTGGTACAATCACTTAAGCAATTTCCTTCATGAGAAGGGCTACACGAGCAATAAAGATTGCCCATGTGTTTTCATACGACGATCCCAAGATGGATTCTGTATAATCTCGGTGTACGTGGACGATTTAAACATAATCGATACACCTGAGGATATTGAGGAAGCGAGTTCCTACCTGATGTCAGAATTCGAGATGAAGGATTTGGGTAAAACCAAGTTCTGTCTAGATCTGCAACTTGAACATTCCCCTGATGGGATTCTAGTGCACCAGTCGGCCTACACCCAGAAGGTGTTGGAAAGATTTGGATTTGATAAGGCATATCCTTCTAAGACCCCGATGGTCGGGAGGTCTTTACAGGCAGACAAGGACCCGTTCAGGCCAAAGGAAGAGGGGGAGGAAACTCTGGGACCAGAAATTCCTTACCTGAGTGCAGTTGGAGCACTCATGTATCTCGCAAACTGTACTCGGCCAGACATTGCATTCGCCGTCAATTTGCTTGCGAGGTACAGTTCTGAACCTACCAAAAGACATTGGAAAGGTGTCAAGGACGTCTTCCGTTACCTGCAAGGGACCAAAGATCTTGGCATGTTTTATAAAAGGAATCAATACCTATCTAGACCCGCATGATTGCAAATCTCAGACTGGATATGTTTTCCTTTGTGGTGGAACTGCGTTTTCCTGGAAATCGTCCAAGCAAACACTTGTGTCGACTTCCACGAACCACTCGAAAATCATGTCACTATTCGAAGCGTTAAAAGAGTGTGTATCGCTTCGGCGGATGATCGGCCACATTCAGCAGACATGTGGGTTGAACACCGTACAAACCCCTACCATTATCTATGAAGATAATGCTGCCTGTGTTGCACAAGTACAGATGGGTTATGTGAAGAGTAACCTCACAAAGCATATTAGTCCCAAGTTCTTCTATGCACATGAGCTACAACAGTTGAACTAGGTGATAGTTTTGGATACTAAGTCCTGTGACAATCTTGCTGATATGTTCACAAAATCATTACCGGCACCAACCTTAGAGAGGTGTGTGCGTGGAATCGGTATGATGAGACTTAGAGAGATGCAAGGTTTAGGGGGAGAAACTTCGCAAACTCGTCGCTAAAATCTCAATCCTGATGATCGAGTACTCAACTTGATGGTTGAGTGGATTGTACTCCTTTTCCCTTGAGTGAGTTTTCCTGATGTTTCTCACACGAGGTTTTTGACGAGGCAATTCGTGCAATACAACAATGTATACTGTGTGCTCTTTCTCCATATTTTTTCCCACTGGTTTTTTTGGAGTTTTGAGGCATGGATATATGGATAATTACCCAAGGGGGAGTATTGGAAAACCGGGCCACCCGGGAGGGTGGCAGCGGCCGCGTGCAAATCGCACGGGCTAGCCCCTCCCGTTTCCCCTCTTTACGTTAAGTGGGTACTTATCCCTTGACCCCCTAGTCCCTATATAAAGCAACGAGGAGCCATCATTGTAACACCTGATCATTGATTAATAAAGCTGGTCTCCTCCATATCTCTCTGTGTATTTTACTTTTGCGTTCGACTACTTCGCCTACGACGCTCGCTCTCGCTCCGCAACCTTGGACCGGACTCGCCTGCGGAGTTGCGGAACACTATTGACGACAACACCATCATCGATAGTGGCCTCGGTGGAGGCACCATCAAGATATATGACAACTGTTGCGTGGGAACTCTTGAGCTCTTGAACCAGTTGGCTCCGGTCGGGGTAGGCAACATGCACGTTCACATGATCGACCGGCGACAAGCTCCTCCCCTGTGTGGGAACAGCTTCTCCTGGCCATGGCCATGAGATACAAATAGCCATCAGATCACTGTGTAGTGTAGCACTCGTCTTTGGTTACTTTCATGCAGCAACGCTCATTCAGGCTCGTCCAATGCATGTGGTAGATTAGAGAGTACCCTGTCCTGGGCCTCAATGTTGGCCATTTTCCAAGCCACCCAAAGCTCGGACAAAATTATTGTTCTGACCTATGTGGCTAACAAAATCCCGATTTGACCTCGTTTTGAAAAAAAATCATTTCTGACCTTTTTAGGTGACGCCAACATCCCTGGCGTCTGGGTTGCAAAGCAGACGCCATGAACCTTGGTGTCTGGCCCCTGGCCTGCCTGCCCGTTGACCTACTGACGTGGCAAAGGGGCCAGACGCCAAGGACCCTGGCGTCTGGCCCTGGTAAGTGGATAACCCACGCGGGCCGAGCCCACCCACCCATCTGTTCTTCTCCCTGGCGGCACACGAACAGAGGGGTTCTCTCCTTCGCCCCCCTTCTCCCTCACACCACCCCCCCCCTTGATCTACTCCATCCTCCACCCAAATTTGTGGATCTGAGGCCCCCAAGCATCCTTGAGGTATTCTCCCCTATTCCCTCCAATTTGTTTAGGTTTTACCCTCTCAATTTGGATGCATTATTTCACATTAGGTGAAGTTAGATTAATAGATGGTTTCTTTGTAATAGGAAATAGTTTGTAGTTGATAGATGATTTGGTAGGTAGTGTAGTTGGTAGATGTTTGTAGTTCTCCACCAATAGACATAGTTTGTGATTTTTTTTGAATTATAGATGAAGTATGCATGTGCTAGTAAATTAGCTATATGTTGAATATATAGATGTCATAATATATGTTTGAATCTGAGAATACTACTTTGGCAAGCAAATATATTTAGAAAAAATATTATATGTGTGAAGTGGTATGACAATATAGTTGAATATATAGATGGCATAAATTTTTTTGCAAAAGAGATGATGAAATTTGATGATTGTGTGTGACATGATTTGTTCAATAGAATGGCGGATGATGATTATGAAATTTATTTGATGGTGAAATTTGGTACTCTAGATGATATGTGTGCATATGAAAAAGAAAGAAATGATGTTGTTATGTTTGAGAAGACTGGTGTGTTCATATGGCATAACTTGGAGAAGGAAATTTTATTGTTTGATATTGTTCATGTATTCATAGATGTTTGTGATTTGTTTTGTAGGATGGCGGGTGATGATGGACCTTGGTATGCCGGATTAATCGATGAGTGGGATAAGGAGCATCGTGCTCGTGCCATTGAGAACGGAAAGGTAAGAAGCAAGACTTATCAAATTTCATTGTTTCTCATTTGTGTTCTTGTATTGATCAAAACATCACTTTATTTGCAGCTTGTAGTTGCTATGCGCATGAGGGGTCATTCCGCTGATGGCTTTACTTACGACGCGCGGTACGAGCCTTATATTCGGAGATTGGGTCTTCTCCCATTCGTGTTGCAGTTTAAGCGACGCGCTCCGCCGGTGAACCACGCGGCGTTGACCGCGCTTATGGATCGTTGGAGGTCGGAGACTCACTCGTTCCACCTTCCATGTGGGGAGCTGACGATAACCCTAGAGGACATGGCTATGATAAGTGGCCTTCCTATCGACGGACAAGCTGTTACCGGTCGTGTCAGCGTGGTTAATTGGCGAGAACGGACTGGCATTTTAATTGGTGATCAGCCCGACGACCCTCAAGAAGGCAAGGCCGATACCGCGAGAGTGAGGCATTCTTGGCTAAAACTAGTCAGAGGAGACACCAATTCGTGCCCTGAGGGTGCCAATGACGTGGTTGTGCAGCAGTACGCGCGGGCCTTTCTTTGGTATGTACTAACCAAGGTAGTCTTCTCAGATGCAACCGGGAACTCAGCCCTGTGGATGTTCCTGGAGCTACTCAATAACTGGGATACCCAGTATAGCTGGGGTTCGGCCGCACTAGCATATTTGTATTGTCGGGTAAGAGATATTTGCAATCATTTATCTTGCATTTGTCATGTGCCTCCATATCTAACATGTTTGTTTGATTGCAGCTTGACTTGGCATGTCGCAGGAAGGGAGATACATCCTCATTGGCTGGGTTTGTTTGGAGCCTATCCGTGTGGATGTGGGAGCGGATCCCGGTTGGACGCCCCGATTTCAAGAACCCCAACATGCCAAACCCACGGGGTAATCATGATGGGGTGCATGATGATGATCCATATCGGCGCCCTACGGTTGCGTACTATTGGGAACAAGTGACAGTGTACACAGGAAGCTCGCATGTGCGATACAAGTGCTATATGAACGAGCTGGACACCTTGACTGCTGAGCAGAGAAGTTCGATGAGACAAAATTTAGTCAAGAATGAAACTTGTATCTAACAATGTATATCTTTGTTTTGCAGGTACATTTGTTGCCTTATGAGGAAGATCGTGGCTTTGATCTTAATGAGATGTGCACGCGTGATAGCCATCTTTGGCGGGCGAGGTGCCCAATGATATGCTTCTTCGCAGTCGAGTGGCACTTTGTAGACCGTGTGGCAAGACAATTTGGAAGAAGACAAGGTATTCCAATTGAGGAGAGCATGGAGGAAATGCTGTCTCTGCATCGGTGAGCAAGCATGTCCTTGAGTATGTAGTAGAGCATTGAATTAGTCTATGTTTGCTAATGCTTTGTATTGTGCATCATTTGTAGGTTCGATCGAAGGAACAATCAGAATATATCTGATTGGGCAAACAAACACCGTGCGTGGATACAAATTTGGGATCAAAGAGACACGTTATTGCAATCAGAGAATAGACCTCACAATCAGTTAGCATATCAGAAGTATAAAGTGTGGTATGCGGATCATTACCGGTTAAAGCTAAAGCCTGGTTGGACTCACGAGGAGTGGTCGGAGTTGGTGTCTGAAGACCCAGAGACTGCAGAAGGTTATCAGACCTTCAACACGGCTGTGAGAGACACCAGAGGGGCTCATGTTGACTATGCACCAATGCATGACTAAATGGTAGTCTAATGAACCTATTCTAACATTCGTGCATCATATTGTCTTCTTTCAAATGCATAAGTTTGGTGTGTTCATGAATTGCAGGGCAGAGAGTTGCTTCTGTGCGTCAACGATGCCAATGTTGCACTGAGTCATCCACCTAGTGGTGGATTATCTGAGAGGACTCTTAGGAGCACGATGGAGGTTAGTCGCAATATATTATAAAAGTTTTTGTCGCTGATTAGTTATTTGCATCTCATATCATAGCATATTTTGTGTTGTCGCAGAAGTTCAAGAAGCGGTTCCATAAGATGGCAGCTATGCTTTCTTGCCATGGTGCTCAGTCCAGTGACATGTATGCACCTGGTAGCCGCGCCGCCAGAGCTAATAAATGGCGTTATGTCCAGAACGAAGAGGACATAGAGGAGGAGGTCCATGAAGAGGAGCCAGCACATCAAAAGGAGCCAACACATCATGATGAGCATGACTATGATGCAACACATCAAGAGGATCATGAGTATGATGTTGATGCTCCACAACCATCACAGGTTACACAACCGACACAAGGCAATGCCCGCTCTAGAAAAGGCAAAGCCATATCTAAGACACCAGGCAAGAAAGGTAGAAAGAAGACATGGAACACTCAATTCCATAGTCCGGAGTATCCTCATCAATTTATGCCTACGGGAATGCAAAGATATAAGTCCAACAATGATGCGGAGGCGGAGGAGGCTAGCGAAGAGGAGGAGGCTAGCGAAGAGGAGGAGCATACACTTGCAGACATCGTGAAGAGAGGAAGGAAGAAGTGAGCTTGTTGTAGTTTGTTTCAATGAGCTTGTTCTAGTTTGTTTCGATGAACTTGGTGTAGTCTCTTTCCATGAACTTGTTGTCATTTCTTTCCATGAACTTGTTGCCGTTCGAATTAAGTTGCAATGGATTCGTGAAGTTGCTATGAATGTATGACATGAATTTGTCATTTAAAAGTAGTACACAATCATGTGATTTATGTGAAATGTTGTTTCCTGTGATGTCTATGAATTCATTGATTGATATGAAATGTTGATGAAATCTGTCAAAAGGAGGAGTCATTTAGTCATTTATATGCACAGGGGACCAGACGCCAGGGTCCTTGGCGTCTGGTTGTAAGTCAGGGGACCAGACGCCAGGGTCCTTGGCGTCTGGCAGTCGACTAACACCAGAAACATGGTAAAGCAGGGGAGCCAGACGCCATGGACCTTGGCGTCTGGTCCTAGTGCCGACAACACTTCTCTTTTCACTTGTAGTTTTATCTAGCTACCTAATTGCACGCATTGGTATACACTGTAAATGATACAAATATCATGATACATAGAAGATTAGTCTCGAATAACATACATAAGCATTGCATAGTCTTTTCATACCACTATAGTTCAACACACACACAAGGTTTCAAATGACATTGTCTCAAATTACACAAATTACACAAGGTTTGAAATGACATAGTCTCAAATTACACAAATAGTTGATGACCACGATAGTTCAAACCACTAGATTAAAAGCATTACATAGTCTTTTCAAACCACTAGGACATAAGCACGATAGTTCAAATGACATAAACATCACATATAACTCGGTTTCCGGTAGCAATGCAACTCAACAACCCTTTTACATTCCCATTCGCTCAACATTTCTTGAATCTTGCCATCATCAGTTATGTCAATCAATTTTCTTTCCCCAGGGCCATCTGACCGCCTCCTACTGACATAGTACACAAAATCGTCTTCCTTCAACCCTTGCTTCAACATGAATTTAGTCTTCAACCAATCAAAAGTGAGGTCCACTTTACTAACTTGTACAACGCTTGGAGGAAGGCCTTGGACATGAATAGTAGGTCTAAGCACCCACTGAGCACCCGTATCCATCTGAGGGGGGGGTGCAGCAACTCGTGAATGTGAGTGGAGATGAATGGAATGGGGGTGGAATTGGTTTACCTACCCCTTGAGCATTACCACTAGGAAAAATGAAACTAGGGTTTGCACAAAAAAATGATACATTAAACCAACCAAAAAATAGGGGTGGAGTTGATTTACCTTCTTGTTATGAAATCCCGAAGATCCAACGATGAAACAAGACTGATTTGTGAGAGATTTGAGGGGGGGGGGGTAGGGTGATGGAGAGGGAGTGAGGGGGCAGCAGCTCGTGAATGTGAGTGGAGATGAATGGAATGAGAGGGCTTGATGTGGGCCCATAGAATCTTATCCACATACCCTAAGTGAAACTTGGCAGCACCCAGACGCCAGAGATGAATGGATGAGAGGGCTAGAGGTGGGCCCAAAGAATCTTATCTAGACGCCATGGACCACTACAAGAATCTTGTTAATCCATGACGGATTCAGTTTGTCATGGACCAATACAAAACCGTCGTGCAGGGGGGCCGTGACGGATTTAGATTCCGTCATGTATATCGCGTCATAATTTGACAACTGCACCACCGTGACGGATCCTGGCCGTCACCGATCTGTCCCAGGCCTAGTCCTGTGTGACAGACTAGTCTGTCATGGATTGACAAGACTGTACCAAATATGGACCTCACATGGCATCTACATGGCGCCAGCGTGGATCTTACGTGGCATCCCCAAAGTAGCCTTCGGCCCAATTATTTGTTGCAGTTTAGCCCATTTATTTTAATCCAGCCCATGATATTCATCCAAACAACTATGGCACAACCCATTACAGATAATCAAACATGCTTTCACAAAAAAATTAATTTCCAATGAATAGACCATATTCTGTTCCATTTCACAAATTTCTATTCAGTTGTTTCACTGAGTAAAGGCCTTTTAAAATGTGTCGACAACCCATTACAGATAATCAAACATCCAACGTCAATTCACTTGACCTCAATAACAACTACACCAGATTACATCAACAAGTATACAACATTGCACAGGCCCTCTTAATCATCAACTTCACCTCTACAGCTCAAACTTCCTTTGCGGCTCTCACCACCAAGGCAACCTGTACATAACAATATGTTCTATTACAAAATGGCAAGTTTATTACAACAACAACAGTAGTAGTTACTATCATCTGAACCATCATTTTTATTTGACATGATTTGAACATCACTCATGAGGCATAGGTAAACCTATATACTACAATATCAATAACAGCCAGGTGGACACTATATTACAAAAATATATCTTACAATGAATCGAATGAAACTAATTCTATGGTATAGATGTTCCTATAAACTTGGTCAAATTCAATTAATTTGGAATTGAGGAAGCAAATTATAAATGGTAGAGAAAACAATAATTAAATGAATATTCAAGCTGGAGACAATTTCAAAGTTATACTGCACTATAGTTTAATGAACTAGAACCACTACCACTCGATTTTGATAACAGATCCTGTAGTGTGAGCATGCAGTAGTGATTGTTGTTGTTGACGAAGGTCCTGAAGAATTGACACTCCAAGTTCTTCTATCTCCAACATAGTTCTTTGGCTCTATAATTCAATCAGTGGACTGATTCAATTTGTCATCATCAACCTTCCTCACAGATTAGTGGATACCTGAGAAAGGAAATAATCTCCAAGCACATCATGAATACTAAAAACAACAAACATCAAGAATTTTAAGACACCGCTTAAGAAATCAGAACAAACATAACAATACTGTATTAATATATACACTTTGCATCAATAAAGAAATATGTCCGACAAGGAACACTGTTTCCGCAATACGGAAAGACAAAATGCTACCGTGGAATTTAAATCGACATCGAGTAATACATAAAAGTGTAACGCCCTTTTCCTGATATATCAAGAAACCTTTTGGAAGTGATTAAAACGGTACTACATTCCCTTTTATTAGGCAGTAAGAAGAGGTAAAATTCTCTTTTTCTCTATTGGTTCTGGAAAGATACAGAAATGCACAGCAGATATGATTTTGCACTCTGGAGTATATGCGCCAACAAAATGGTATCACTAACAAACAATATCCATGATGCGAAGAGCTAAATATTTAATTTATTACATGGCTCATGTAACTATTTAATGGTTATTAAGGTACACGCCAAATCAACACACTTGAACACCAGGAGAAGGTTGAATCAAAACACATAAGCAAATAGAACCATTATATTCATTATTCAACATATCAATTGTTATGCAAAGACTTGGAAAACAAAATTTGAGGTTAATATAGCAACCTATCACTTAGAAATGTTAGATGCGCCCAAAAAAGTGCCTATCCATCGGCTACATAACTGAAACTTGAGAAATGACGAAGTGTTATGCAACAATACATGTATGCAGATTTATGATGAAAGTAACACAATATATCATAAATCCACGGTGCATTTGTAAGGCTAACACGGCCGGCCGGTCTGGTATAGTAAAATAGTAGATCGTGAAAACAGTGAGATTATCTTTTAGATAAACCACACAACTAACATTTAAAGCATGCCATTCTCTCTGCTCTCCAAACAAAAATACTGCTTTTCTGATGGAAACTAGGAGACAGACATCTGTATCAATGTGCCCGTCATTCCATAGTTTGTACAAAGGTGAATGAACAATCTACTTGTCAAGAATTGTTGCCTCAGTAATCTGCACATTTGCAACCAAGGTTTAGTATTGTGCACTGCAATTTGTAACAGGAAGCCATGTCCTCAAATGAACAATCATAGAACATGATCACACAAGTAAATTTACTGCATAACTGAAGCTTTCTTAACCCAAAGAGTTTGACAATAATAACAGAGTATAGTTCTAGAATGTCCTCAATGTACAAGAGTGGTTACTTGATCTGTCTCAACTGCACAACCTTGTACAACCAATAGCCTAAAGATTGTAAAAGCCTCTTGCCCATATTTCTTTTTCACAAGCGACTCTATCTATAATGCACACATGAAAAGATATGTGCATGTGAACTGTTAGTACGTAAAGGATAGGGGAGTGTCTTTTAACTCAAATAAACTGTGAAACAGTAACACAATCTGGTAGCATGGTACATCCTCATTTCTACATGCTTCAACCATTTTGCATAAATCTACAGAAAAACAGTATCACTGTCATGAGAATCTTACAAAAAGAACTGATGATGTACACCCAAAGGCTGGCAAACTAAATTTGAACATGGACATGTTTATATGATATCCTTCTAGTCGCTTTCTGGTCCCCCTTTTCATAGTTTTTATCCAAAATGAGTGATTGGGTCAATCTGCATTTAGGTCTAGAAAGCGAATTCAGGCATTCTGTGACTGCAGATGGTGATGCGCACAGTACATTTAGAGATTGGAAAGAGTTTTAACTATTCAGCTATTTCGAGATCTAGCTCTACAAATACAGTCAGATATCAAATTTTTCTTGGTTTCGTTTTGCTGTAATTTATTTACCTCCCTCTTCGGAGGAATGAGCGATGTTCACATGTTAGTTCAACAACAACAACAATTGTAGCACCTTCCTTCTCCCTCTCATTTCAACTAGAGAACACCTTTGCTCAAGCCTAAACAACAGCATCGAGTTAACTGAGCCCAAACAGCAGTGATCCCTGACTATCCCTAGATAAGCTTCGGATCGATGGCCACAAAACAGAGTATGGCACAGAGCAGAGGAGGGAGGCAGAGGTACAAGTTCTCATCGAAGTGCAGGTCGGCAGCCACCGTCGTGCGGCAGAGGTCGCCATCGGAGCAAGTGCCGTGCCGGAGATGCCGCAGAGGTCTGGGTCACCGCATCCAGCCCAACGCGTGCGAGCACATCGTGCTAGAGTACGACATCCAGAAGGCGGAGAGGGCGCGAGGAGGCGCGGTGTGGATGCAGAGGAGCCGCCGGAGACTCGCTGGCGTTGGACACAATGCTGCAGCCGAAACCCTAGCCATGGCTAAGAGTAGTAGGCGAGCGCTGGACACCGGAAGCGCCAGATCCAGCCGGACTAGAGGACGGAGGTGCTAGAGAACAGATCGTGAGTGTGCTGCGTTGGTCACGGCGCGAGGTGTCGGATGAGAGAGAGAGATGCGTTGCAAGATGGATGGATGGGTGGGGGATGCAGTGGATCTGGTAGTTGCCGGAGCTGCGAGGTTAGTGGAGGGGAGGGGGAGGGCCGTCGGTGAGGTGTGGGAGGAGGCAGGCGCTGAGACGGTGGGTGGCGGCTATGTGTGGACAGGGGGCTGCGGAGGAGGGAGAGAGAGGAGGGGCTGGGAAGGGTTTAGGGTTAGCATTTTATATGGGGATGGATAGGTGGGCTTTAGCGGGCTTTGGGCGGGCTTGCGGATTGTACCAGTTAGTCCATGACAGTTTTCGATACTGTCATCCGAAATCCGTCATGGATTAACAAGTTTCTTGTAGTGGACCATGGCGTCTGGGTGTGCATCAGACACATCAACCAGGTGTCTGGTAACCAGCGTGACCAAAACGAGCCAGACGCCACTGTCCTTGGCGTCTGGGTGTGCACAAACTGCAAAAAATGCTCTCTGGATAGGGACCCAGACGCCATGGACCTTGGCGTCTGGGTGTGCATCAGACACATCAGACAAGTGTCTGGTCACCTGCGTGACCAAAACAAGCCAGACGCCACGGTCCTTGGCGTCTGGGTGTGCACATTAGCAAACTGCAAAAAATGCTCTCTGGATAGGGACCCAGACGCCATGGACCTTGGCGTCTGGGTTTGCATCAGACACATCAGCCAAAACCAGACGCCAGGGTCTGTGGCGTCTGGCCCTGACTGTTAATAGTTTTCGCACACACTTATGTCTTTTGTTAATGTTTTTGCTAGTCTCAACCAAAAATATGAACAAAGCATACTAGTCTCGAATGACAAACATAGTTTGCACATAATCTCAAATAGTCTCGAATTACAAGTTCATCACACACGATGTCTCGAATGACATAAGTAGTTCATGACCACGCAAGGTCTCGAATGACAAGTTCATCACACACAAAATCTCGAAAGTCCATCATCGATGTCGGTGCCTTTTCACGTGCCTTGTCCTCCTCATGTGCATCGTCCTCCTCTTGTGCATCGCGAGCCCTTGCAAGTTTTCTTGCCCTCTCTTCTTGACGAGCCTCCTTCTCTTTGTGTGCCCTCTCTTCCTCACGCTTCTTGCACTCACGAGCCTCCTTCTCACGACGCTCCCGCTCCAATCCCCGTGCATAGGACTCCTCGAACAGGCGCTGCCTCCGTAAGCAATCTCGACGTTGGTCCTCTTGGACATCTTTTGGTACCTCGTGATCTATCCAAGTGAAGTACTTGCAAAGTGGAGGAGGGGACTACATATAAATCATGTTTGTGTTAGAAATAAAATGACAAACATATTTACATTTTTGTATGTATACCTAACATACCGGTGGTATGTCATATGCGTTAGTTGGCCTTCGACGATCATGTGCATAGTTTGGACACACGAAAAACCTTCTACCTTCTGTCCATGACTTCTTGCGGTCAGTGGACACCTTCAACTTGCAAACATCACCACACCAACATGGTGGTGTGGGCACATCCTTCTCCTTCTCCTTGTCCAACCTGGCCTCCATCCACGTCTTCGGCATGTCCTCTTGGTCCGCGCACGCCGTCCTCGTCCTGGAACCGAATGAAGCCATGCCTACAAAAAGAACAATTCTTAGCACAAGTCACAAAGAGAGTAAATGTGTAAATACAGTAAATCAATAAATGCTAGGAATTGTACGAACAAACAATATACCATTATTATTAGATCAACCATCTGGATTAAGCAAAAAACCGAAGGCTGGTCCATTATCAACCATTCTTCTACGACCACAACCACCTGTAGCACTTGTGCTTCCTTTACGACCACCACCACCTCTAGCACTTGTGCTTGCTCGACCACCACCTCTAGAACTTGTGCTTGCTCGACCACCACCTCTAGCACTTGTGCTTGCTCGACCACCACCTCTAGCACTTGTGCTTGCTCGACCACCACCTCTAGCACTTGTACTCCCTCTATGAGCACTAGCACCTATAGCACTTGCGCTCCCTCTACGACCACCACCACCACCTCTGTCACTTGTGCTTCCTCGACCACCACCACCGTCACCTCTTCCAACTCGTTCACCATCGGTGCCACCTCCACGACTTGTTTTCCTTTTCTTGGTTTTCCTTTTCTTGCATGTCCGCTCATTGTGTCGCCCTTCATCGCACACCCCACAGTTGATAGTGTCAGGAGCCTCCATGAAATGACCGCTACCAAATTGTTTCATGCTAGTGTATCCAGCCAGGTTATCCATATCACCCCTGAACCTCTTAGTTCTCCTTCTACCCTTGGTCTCCACCTTCAGAAGAGGGTCTGGCTTAATATGAGGGCCATGGTACTCAGGCCACTGTGATTGGTCCAAGAAAGGGTGAAATCTTGGCGCCCATGTCAACCTAGTAGCTTCCACATGGAACTCTTGCATCCGCACGGTTTTTCCATCACAAACATGTATGTTTCTCGCCTTCGCCGCCGTTATCAAATGCAAGCATGGCCAATGATACTTACTAGGCCTCTCGCACTAGCACCACCGAGTCTTCAGACGCACCTCAAATGCAGCACTACCATATTGAAAACCGTCTCGTGTTGTGCCACCTGGCTCATCAATTTGATAGATCATTTCAATTCTGTTGAATATGATAACTTGTTGCCATGAAGACTTGCTTGCTTGTAACTGCAACCATTCATCAACCTTTTCCGGATAATCCTTTTTTCACCTATCCATTTTGCAGTCTCTTCAGAATGCCTTTGAAAGTACTCATTAAGCTTGAAGAAGGTGTACTCCACTATTGCAGTCACCGGCAATGCACGAGCACCCTTCAGCACATTGTTGAAACATTCTACTAGATTGCTCGTCATGTCGCCATATCGCCTACCACCATCGTCATCAGCGCGTGCCCACTTGTGCTTCTCGCTTAAATTCCTAGTTAAGAACTCATTTCCCCCTTCGTTCACCGCTACAAAGAGTTTGTTGTACCGAGCATCAAAATCATCGGTGGTGAAGGCCACACATACATGGATAAGGTCTTTGCTGAGCTCCTTGCTCTTACATGCCCGGTAAAAGTTGGCCACGAAATGCCTCATGCACCATCTATGGTGAAGCTTTGGAAATCCTGGAATAACAATGTCCATTGCCTTGAGTATGCCATGGTGCCGGTCTGATATGATGCATACCTCCCTAGCCCCAATCACATTATGCCTAACATGACCCATGATCAACTCCTAGTTGTCTTGGTGCTCGGAAGGCACCAAAGCAAATGCAACCAGACAAGACCGGACGACAATGCTGAAACGCCTCCACACATTGTCCATAACTCCAGAAGGCACGGTGGAACACTCCCTCGTGATCCTCGACCACATGAAACATGCCCGGGTTCTTATGTGCAATCACGCCCAACAACCTCGGGAGCTGGTTGTATGCTTCTTCATAACCACCATACAACATCCTAATAGCATTTGCCTTTGCCTTCCATGCTTTCCCATACTTGACTTCATAACCAAATTGGTTTTTCACCGTCCGCATGAGAAACATCACTTTCACAGTGGAATCAAAGCCTATGTCTTTCATCCATTTGTATCCGAGATACTCAGATGTGAGTTGACGGTGTGTCGTTCGAAGTCGTTTAGATGGCGGTTTGCACCTATGAGTGGCAACACAACTTCTTAACACCCATTCTTCGGTCTCTTTAAGCTTTCTTGCACGAACCTTCCATGGGCATCGTTCTTGCTCACACTTCACGGTGTAACGCAACTTCATGTCGGAGTGCTCAACATAAATTGGCCTATGGTTCCGAATGGCATAGTCGGCCAACCAAAACTTCAGCATAGGCAAGCTCAGAAACTTCACTCCTTTCTTCAAATAAGCATTCTCGTCCTCATTCTCCACCCTTGGTTCTCCTGGATCCGGGCATGGTGTTGGCTCAATCGTCGCCATTCTCATTCCACCGTCAACAACAGCTTTATGGGCAAGGCTGAGATCTTTAAACAAATGAGTTCTTTTTTCTAAGCCCGTCAACTCAAAGTGGATTTGGTTTTCCTCCTTTGTGAATCCATCCTCGTCCAACTGTTCAACTGGACCCTCGTCATCCGATTCATACGCATATTGATGCCTAAAAGGCAACTCAGGATCCATGTCCTTTTGCGTTATGGCCTCTTGCTCTTCGTCGTCATCATAAGCATCTTCATCCTCTTGAATTACTTCGTCACTAGCAATCACCTCAACTTCATTTGCTTGGCTAGTTGGTGGTTGGCTAGAAGCATTCGGGGCATACAACTCAACCTTATTTGCTTCAATAGATGGTACACGGGGACGTGGTTGGCGATAAGCATTGGGGGCATCAACCACAACCCTATGCTCAACAAGTGGCACCATTGTCCTCTCGCTCATGTCATCCATTGGGGAAGAGACATGCAGGTTCAAATCAAGTGTAAACCGAGCAGATTCAACCTTGGTGGCAAACAATTCAAGTGACTTGTCTTTCGATTGGGAAATTTTTTCCTTGTATACATCCCAATGCAAATCCGAGGTGATAGGCATACTTTTGAAGCGAGATTTGGCTCCAACTCCAACATCATACCTTCCTATTAACTTAACATCAATATTGGTGTCCATCCACTTTAAGACTTGTCTCACTTTTGCAACAACATCCTCATAGCTAGGGCTTGTATCAAAAACCAATGGTTCCTCACCCGTGTCGGCATTGTTACTCAAGAATGCCTCCTTGTCCATGTAGTGAACATTAACAAGTCTCTCCATCTAAAAACAACATGAATGCATTTAAGACTTCAATGAGAATTGGTGTTTATCCAAATACATCTCATTATATCCTAATTATATCAACACTAAATTATTGGTGATGTCACACAAGAGTTTCACTAATTAACACACACTAAGCAAAGTTAACCCTAATCACTAACTAACCCTAACCACCAATCTTTCTACTCAACAAGCATATATTCCTAGTACACACCATGCATATCACTATATTATCAAAGTTAACCAAGCCATTCACACTAACATAAGGGAGAAAACATGAACTAGGGTTCCACCAACATGTTAAAAATGCAACCAAAATAACAAGATTTAACCAAAAAAAAGGGTGATTTGAGGGAGATTACCACAAGCTACAAAGTGATGGAAAGATCCACCTAAGGGAAGCACCTTTTGGAGAGGATTTGAGGGGGGAGCTTGAGGGGTGAGAGAGAGTGGGGGGCGCAGCAAATGTTCTTCAAGCTCGGGCTGGATTGGGGAAAGTGTGTGGGGTGGGACCCACACACTCTCCATGTGGGGTCCACTTACCAGGGCTAGACGCCAGGGTCCTTGGCGTCTGGCCCCTTTGCCACGTCAGCAGGTCAACGGGCAGGCGGGCAGTGCGGGCCAGGGGCCAGACGCCAGGGTTTATGACGTCTGCTTCGCAACCCAGACGCCAGGGATGTTGGCGTCACCCAAAGAGGTCAGAATTGATTTTTTTTAAACGAGGTCAAATCATGATTTTATTAGCCACATAAGTCAGAACGGTAATTTTGTCCGCTCAGCGCAGCTGCCATGCATGGCGCCAAAAAAGCATGCATTTGTTGTTGTTGGTGGTAGTGGTGTTGCATGCAGATAGTAGTACGTACTCGCCATTGAAAAAAAGCTACGTACTACATCTACATGGGTCCTGATGATGATTTGACTGCATCAAGGCCGGGACAATCATATCTCATGCAAGGCAAAGCAAAGCAGCAAGCAGTGGATGACACCGAAAGAGACAAGCCACAGTGGCACAGTACATAGCTAGCCAGCCACATAGGAGTGCTAGCTAGGCAGCTAGCTAGGTAGATTGGCTGGCGCCATTGCCCTACGGCGGTGAGGACAAACCCTTCCAACCATGGCGACTGATTTTTCTTTTCGAAATTCCTTCCTTGAGTCGGTCCATGCATGCACAGTGCAGGGCATGGTCGCCTCACAGTGCACGCGGAGCACGTACGTACGACGGGAGGCTCGCTCCGTGACTGTGTATATAAAAATCCATACGCATGTACGCGCCGGCAGAGATGGCATTCATACCGCAGTGTACCGCTCCAGAAATGACCACTCGACGAGAAGCATTATTCAGACCCTCCACTTAATCCTGACCCCCATGCACGCATGCATGCATGCCAATCTGTTAGCAGAAGACAGCAGGATCCTACATGCATGCATGCATGCATACCAGCATGGAATCAGAAACGAAAATATCATCAGTGCATAAATGAGCATAAGCAAGGGCGTTTGATGCAAATCTGAGGAAATATCATCACCTGGAGCTTGAGGTGCAAGCAGGCAAGCAGGAGAGGAGAGGAGAGGAGACACCATGATGGCCCAAGTGAGAACCATGCCATCAGAACGAGAAACACATCGCATCACGTCAAAACCGGGAGATGGGTAGATGGATAGACAGATATCCAAAATCCAACCACGTACTCCAGAAACACTTTTGTAAATCCATCACGTCGACCTGAACACCATGGACACGACGGCAGGAATAAATTCTACCGCTACTTACCTACGTGCCTCGCCTCCGACAGGCTCCACTGTTTGGTCTTTTCAAGTTTCAGCAAGCCCCATCCCGTGCACCACTCGCTTGGCTTGCTTCCTTCCCTCCCTCCCTCTGATAGATCTGCTTGGTCACTCTCACTCCAGCCCTGCACACATTCAAATCAAATTGCTGGGCGACCAAGAAAAAGAAATCCCGTGAAATATTAAAAACGGAGACGCAGAGTGCTCTGGAGCAGCAGCAGACGGATGGAATCTGCAAACCAGCCACGCAATAACTATCTGGAGATCTTTAGCTCGGACTCAGAACGAACGCCAGGGATGGATGAAGCTTCATCAGTTTGTCACCACTACCAACCATCTTATCCTTCAGTAAATACCAGCACTACCAACTTCCAAAATCATCCAGGAAAGACATGTGCTTGCAATAACTAGAGTCTCAAGCTCACCGGCCGTGAGAAGAAGGTTCGTCTTCATCAGTTCAGTTTGTTAACCAACTTGCTTATCACTGGGAGCAAAGGCACGTGCTGCTCAGGCCTCATCAGCCGCCTGATCATCATTACTACGCGTGTCGTGTGTTCATCCAGGCCGTCCATTTCTCATCCAGTTCGACAAGAAAACAGACACAGACCGGGTGAAAAACGTAGGCACTGACAGATTGCTAGCCTTGGTGTGCAGCGGGGCACATGGGACGAAACATAACATATGCACGCACACGTTCACCTCATCCATTTGTTGGTGAGCAAGCACGCACGAGCCAAGAAGATATCCCGGCAGCTCGGCCAACAGAGAGATGCCAAAAGCGCAGCCCTGAAATCCAGCGAAAGAAGCCGGCCACTGTTGGGTGCTGTCGAGGGGCCTACCTACAAGCATTCTCCCCAGCCTTTTGCTCCCCCTCTCCTCACTTTTTTCACCGCCCCGCCACACACACACAGAGGCGGGCGCAGGTGGCGGTAATAAGTAGTAACATCAACGCCATCATAGCACTGTGTGGAGTGCAGTGCAGACAGCCAAACTGTCACCGGGGGCACGGCACGGCGCTGCCCCACGCCTGGCCTGGTCCTTTTTTACCCGTTGGAGGGGGCAGGCCGGCCTGGAGCGGGGATCCGAAATTTAATTACCAGGATCATCAGACGAGTTTGGGCCGCCCACTGCATGCACGCAGCGGCAGCTGTGGCGCCAGTGCTGGAACAGTGCGGTGCAACGCAGCAGCAGCAGCAGTGGAGCGCCATGCTTGCTCCACGGCTCCGGCCACGGCCTCGTGATGCACATGCACCCATGCACCCGCGCCACAGACCATAACTATTTCTTCTAGTACGACTAATCTTGTTGCTGCTGACACGGTTGGCGTTCATTTGTAAGATGCTGAGCAAAAAGAAAAAAGAAAAAAAAACACCTGCCAATGCTTTACCCGGAGAGATGCTTCCCTGAAGTTGTCTTCCGAGGCTGAGAGAGAGGCCATGTTTGCACTTCTGTTCCAATGGGTCTTTCCAAAAATCTCGACAGGAAACCATCGCGCGCATGTTCAGTGCCTACAAAATAAGCCGCGTCTGCCAAAACCATCACAAGCGGGTGAAGATGAAGTAGAATAGTAATGTGGGTCAAGCCAAGGTGAGGTTTCCATAGAGGTAGCACAAGCCCCAACCAGAATTTACACACGTACGTGCGTGCTCCTGCTTGCTAGCCGGACTTGAAGAGCAGCAGATGACCAGTGGCAGCAGCAGCATCCATGAATTCCGGATGCTAGCTAGCTAGCTACACACTACGCCACAGTAGTATCTTCCATAGCGCAGCACGCTAGCGTAGAGCAAGATCTTTGAGCAGCAGCAGCAGCAGCAGCAGCAGACGCTACTGGACTGGAGAGTGCAAACTTGGGAGACGAGCGATAGGTGAGGTGAAGTGATGAAGGCGTCGTCCGTCGTAGCGTCGCTGTTTGCTTTTCTACTCTCCTTGGCCTCCGGCAGTAGTATTAAAAAGTCCACATCACTTGCGCCTGCCTGCTGCCCTCCTCTGCTCCTCCCTGCTTGCTTGTGTGTTCATGCATGCAAAGCTATAGCAGCTCACTCGCTGCGCCCCACACCACAGTGAGGAGCGAGGCCAACTCCACCGCCCCGTCCGTTTGGGGTAAAACCGACAAATCGGGCGGCCCAGCGCGCGGGAGCAAACGGACTTTTATCCGTTTTGTGTCCGCTTTCGACCCATCCGCGGCCCAAGTTTGCGCCGCTTTTGGGGCGAAACGGACAACGCGCGGACGGGCGGGACGAGCGCGCTTGTCCGCCCCTGACCCGCATGTCGGTGAAACAAAGCAACCCCCCCCCCCCCCCGGGGCCCCTTTGGCACCATTCCCCCCAAACCCTCCCACGTCCCGCTCGTCCCAGTGCCTCCCCCGTCCATGGCCGACGCCCAGCCGAACTCCGACGGGCTGGCCGTCGACCCGCCCGGAATGGCCAAAAAGAAGAAGGGCAAGGCGCCAAGGAAGTCGCGGTCGGAGTGCACGCCGGCGGAGATCGCCAAGTTGAACGCGGAATCGGCGAAGAGGAGGAGCCGGAGGGCGATCGCCAAGACCAACATCGCCGCGGCCAAGAGAGCCGCCGAGCGCGCTGCGATTGAGGCCGCGCGACACAAGGCCGAGGTCGAGGAGAAGGAGGCCATTGTCAGCAAAGCGCACGCCCTTCTCATGGCTGGCATTTGTCGTCCACCCGGTTTCTCTGGAGCAAATGAAGCAATACCTAAAGCTTCAAACGAAGAAGCTTGAGATGGAGGAGGCGACCAAGAGAAGGAAGATCGACATGGAGGAGGCGGCCCGGCAGAGACAACTCGACATGGAGGAGGCGGCCCGACAAAGGCAGCTCAACATCGAGGCCGACAACGTCAAGGCCAGGCAAAGACAGCTCGACATCGAGGCCACCAATGCCGCCACCAAAGCGAAGGAGGTGACCCTGGCGATCATGAGCGTGGACTTGTCGAAGATGAGCGAGAAGACGAGGGCCTGGTTCGAGGCCAGGCAGAAAGAGATGCTCGACGCCGACGGCCTGAACTAGGTCGTCCGATCGGCTGTGGCCGTTCTTTTTTGGAGGCTGGCATGGTTGCCGCCCGTCCGCTGGGCCGCTGGCCGTGTGCCGGCGAGAAAAACATTCATTTTGAAGGTCGGCTGTATTGCCGGCCGCTGGCTGTGTTACCGGCGAGGACAACCATACATTTTGGAGGCTGGCTGTGTTGTCGGCCGCTGGCCTATGCCGGCGATGGACGTGTAGGCCGCTAGCTTTGTTGCCGGCGTGCGTGATGAACTGGGGCCGTAGGGCTTAGCATTTGAAACGTTTCTCTTTTTTTAAAATAGACGCGGACAGGATGGGGTAAAGGATGCGGCCGCGCGCTGGGCGCACGGCCACCGCATCCCAGAACAGGCCCGGACACGACCCTATCCCCGGCCCAGACGAACAGAATCCGGACAAAACGGACGTCCGTTTGAGGTCGCGCGGTGGAGTTGGCCTGAAGGACAGCGAGGAGGAACTGGCAAGCAAGCTGTGTTGCCACTCGCTACTGTTGCGATTTGCTCGAAATAAATTTGCTGCCACTGTTGCGAGGCCGACATGTGGGCCCACGTTAGTGATCCGTCGACCTGGTACAATCGTGGTTATTTTCTGCGGTAATGTTGAAAAATCCGAGTGTTAAGATGCCAGATTTTTTAACCATGGCAAATCGTACGTTTTTCATGTCAATTATGATTGTCGCGACGATGACAATACATGCCAAGGATTTGCCATGCTTACTGAAGTCAGTTGCTTGACGCCAATGACACAAAAGACGGCACATTCCGCGTTAAGGCTATTTTTCCCATTAAATCCCTAGTGGGTTAGTTTGAGAAAGGACAATGGTGTTTTTTCACATTTACATATAAATATAACAGTAACTTCTAATTTCCTTATGATATTGTGCGTTTTACTGTGTTGGAATCGCACCCTAGCAGTACTAGAAGGCATCAAGGCTATGTGGTGTGGGCCTTTGTGCTCTGAAAGTGTAGTTGCTCACCAACTTAACCAGATACTAGAAGAGTTCTATATGAATAAAAAAAGTGAGAACTTTATGGTACCATGAATCTGCTTTCTCCATCCACAACAAAAGAGAATGGATGATGATAACTACTCCCTCTGTTTCAGTTTACAAGTCCTGCGTGTATATCTAGGTTGCCAATTTTATCACCGTAATATAAACTACATAACACAAAAATTATACCGTTTGAAAATAAAACATTTGATATTTATAATGTTTTTTTTGGTAATATATGACTTATGTTATTTTGGTCAAATTGACGATTTAGGGATATGTGCACGCCTTATAAACTGAGAGAGAGGGAGTACACATTATTACTAGCTAATTAAACTGGCCCGGACCAATTAGGTTTATACCAACCAACCCTGCCTCAAGCACACTGTAAAGTGCCACCCTAAGCATAGCAAGTCCACTAACACCGTACTGTAATCAAACAATTTATCCACCGAGGGCTTGGCACACGGCCAGCCAGCCAGCCAGCCACCACCCCAGACCCAGCTAGCAGCAGACCATCAAGGTGGCAACATGCCGGGCCTGCAACATGTCGTTCACCAGCCCACAGGTCAGTCAGCTGCTACTATTGTACTCCCTCCGTTCCGAATTACTTGTCTTAGATTTGTGTAGATACAGATGTATCTAGCACTAAAATGAGTCTAGATACATCCGTATCTAAACAAATTCAAGACAAGTAATTGGGAACAGAGGGAGTACTCCATATACATGTGCACAACACAGCACACCCACGTACGGTCACCAGTGCACTGGACCGTGGCGCCCCTCACAATTTTATCATGGTACAACCCATAGTTTTTCCTTTTTCTCTGGCAGTTCCAAACTCCAAAGCCCATCCCCCACCCGGCCAGTCTCTCCAGACAGCCTCCTGGAGAGACTACAAAGAAGAGATATTTTTTCACCACACCACACCACACCACACCATCCTAACGAGAGAGCGTGTGTGTAATAACCGTGCATGTACCGTGTGGTACAAACCTTGCAATTTACTATCAAATTTTACCGGAGTGGTGGGGGCGGCAGGGCAGACAGGGTGAAGGAGGAGGATGGCCCTCGCCCATGTGGGAGGGTCAGTGAGATTATAAGAAGAGTGGGGAGGAAGAAGGGAAGGCCGGAGGAGTAGAAGTTAGAACCGAACGACACATTCTTAAATGCAGGCAAGGAGGGGTGGCTTCTTCTCCTCCTCCTCCTCCTGCAACGGTACAAGAGCCAGCGCCAGCACCATCACTTCCCCACTCCTCCACTAGCCACTGCCCCTCCCTCCCTCACCCCCCACACACGCTCTCTTCCTCCATCCACCCCTCCCTCCATTCTCCCAAAGAAAGCTTGCAAACAGTGGTGGCTCTGCAGAGATGACCAAAGATGAGGACTTCAAGCTGGTCAAGATCCAGGTACCTCACTCTCTCCATCCATCCCTCCCCTGGCACCCTCTGTTTCTGTTTCTTTCCATCTTTCTCTGTAGTGTGGTGTGTGGATTTGTGGGGAGCTCATCAACTGTTCTTGGTGCTTGAGGGAGGGAGCTCATAAACTGTTCTTGTTTCTTGGGGCTCTGCTTTGCTCGCCTCCTGCAGACCCATGTCCTGAGGGTGAACATACACTGCGACGGCTGCAAGCACAAGGTCAAGAAGCTGCTCCAGAGGATCGAAGGTACACACACACACACGCCCAGCCACTGTCCATCACCTTCCAAATTTCCAATCCAATCCAATCCTCCATGTCCTTTCTGTTGGTTCCTTCTTGCACATGCGCCATTCTAGCGGTCTAAGCTGCTGCTGGTGCTACTTGCTCCTGCTGCTGTTGTTGTTATAAATGTAAATGTAAGCATCTCCTCTGCCCTGTTAATAAAGGCCTGAGGCTTTGCTCCTTGCCTGCCCGCTTGCATCTGGCCTGAAAGCGCCCCCACGAGTCTTGCCAAATGCGCTTACACGACAAGAAATCCCTGCTTTTCATGCGGTCAGGGCCATGCTAATTAAATGCCCAGAGACCAAATTGATGTAGTAACTAAATTAGTTATGGATGTTGTGAGTAAATCCTGAGGTAATTTGCTAGTTAGTGGATAACAGGTCCAAAACTCACCCCATGTGTATGTAATGGCTGAGGTGATTGCTGTGCCGAATCTCACAAACGGCTGATAGGAAATGACACACACAGGATGGATGGATGGGTGGGTGGATGGATGAACCCCACCCAGACTCACTGCACAAACCTACACATTCTTGTGATGCTTAATTGGTGGTGAACAGTAGTACTTTGCACAGTAATTTTTACCGTGGCTCACGAGCAAGTTGTGAACTCTCCTCTCTGATTTCTGTTCATTGCAGGCGTCTACTCGGTGGCCATCGATGTGGACAACCACAAGGTCACGGTGACCGGCAGCGTGGACTCTGAGACGCTGATCCGGAAGCTCACCAGAGGGGGCAAGCACGCAGAGCTGTGGTCGCACCAGAAGGGCGGCAACGGCGGCAACAACAACAACCAGGGCCACAAGGGCGGCGGCGGCGGCGGCAACAACAACCAGCAGAAGCAGCAGCAGCAGCAGCAGCAGCAGAAGCAGGCTGCGAATGTGAGCAAGGATGGCGGCGGCAAGGGCAATGGCGGGCAGAAGGAGCAGGGCAAGCTTGGTGGTGGTGGAGTTGGGAGCCTCATGCAGGGCCTCAAGGCCTTCAAGAGCCAGCACAGCAAGCACCAGCTCCCTGAGCTGAGCTCGGACGACGACGACGACGATATGTATGATGATGAGGATGATGAGGAGGATGATGAGTTTGACGATGAGTACGAGGACGACCTCCGCTTCCTCGGGGACAAGATGAGCCAGCTCGGCATCCTCAGGCAGCGTGCCGAGGCTGCGGCGGCGATCAACGCCAAGAACAAGAACGCCGCCAATGTCGGCGGCAAGAAAGGCGCCCCGGCAGGGAACAACCACCATCAGAGCAACCAGAACCAGAAGATGAACATGGGCGCGGCGGCGGGGAATGCCAAGATGGGGAATGGCGCTCCGAAGAACACTGGCGGCATCGGCGGCCTGATGGGCCTGAACCATGGCGGCCTGGGGGCGGCCGGTGCTGCCCCTGGCATACAGGGCTACACAGGCGGCGGCGGCTTCAGCCACCCGTCCTCCTATGGCGCCGCCGGCTACGGAGGGCTCCAGCAGCAGCAGCAGCAGCAGCAGAACGGCAACCTGATGGCGAGCATGCAGGGGTACCACAACAACCCGGCGGCGGCCGCGGCGATGATGAACAACCTGAGGGGCAACATGATGATGCACCAGCCGCAGGCGCAGCCGCAGATGATGTACCACCGGTCTCCCCAGATCAGCCCTTACACCGCCTACTACAACCCATACAGCTACTACTACCAGCAGCCCGGCGGCGGCGGCGGCGGCTCCTCCGCCTACCACCCCGGCGCCGGCACCGGCGACGTCGAGACCATGTTCAGCGACGAGAACACCAAGGGCTGTGCCATCATGTAGTAGGATTGTAGTTAGCGGTGTCAAGAGTCACAATGTAGAGGATGATGGGCTTGGTGATGCAGTCGTACTACTTTTTTACTAGTATTTTGCTGCCTTTATGTTTTTTCTCCTGTATCAAGAATGAATGAATCATGGGTGTTGACTTGGGATGATGTGCTGTTTGAAACTGAATGAAAGCAGTGGTGCCACTGTGTGTAGAGAAATTAGTATTATCTTTGACTGCCTTGTGCTTTGGCCCTGCCCTCTGAAGCCATGACCAAGCTGTTTATTTAGTGTAATTACCTTTGCTGTGCTGAGTACTTGTCAGTACTGGGGTGCTGTATCGCTGGCAGAAATTGTCCCACACACCGTCCTAAGGATGATCATCATCATGGCACATGAGTGAAGCCGGTGAGCATGCCATGTGAACAGAAAATAAACATTAACATGTAGTAGTAGTAGTAGTAAATTAAGTACAGAGGACAGAGGACTGGACTGGGCAAATTTCAAGCCATGACGCCGTACCTTTATAGTACTATAAACAATTTCCCAGGGCAGTGTTCTGGGTGGCGAAATACTGTCGAGAGAACAGGAGAGCAGTTGATTCCAAGAACCAAGAGGAAGTTGCACACCTGCAACACTGAAGAGCTCACCCAGTTCAGCAACGATTTGTAAGGGAGGAGGACTCCATTGGGGGCTTGAGAAAAAGCTGTGACCTGCTAAAAACCAAAGGCGGCCAATTATGATAGAATTCCATTCATGATGAAAGTTTATGCTGGAAAAGGTGGTTGAAAATGAATGCGGGCATGATTGTAATGTGGCTCCCTTCATGAGCACATTGGTCCCTGACCAAAAATGAATTCTGATCTCCTCAAAGATTTTGCCAGACTATATAGTACAGGGTTCATAATGGCCATCTCCCACCAATACGCGAAATGAAGATCGGTGTTCAGAAAAAGCAAATATGAGGTGGTATACAGTCTTATCTGTTTTTCGAGCAGTTAGCGAACTGTGTTCTTTTTGAAGTAGCGCACAGAACGCAGTTGAGTGGCCTTTGTAAGAATGTATTAGGGTTCTGGGGAAGGGAAATTGCTCTGTGGAGAGACTTGTTTAATCCTCGGTCTCTGGGTTAAACTGGACGTGATGGTGATTATGATATCGCAAGCACTTACACGGGCGTGCAGCGAACACCCCTAACAGCAGAGATGGTCAACTCAACGCGAGATCCAGAGGGGAAGAATAGACAAATTGTCAAGTGCAGAGCTACCTGCAGCCTGCAGGGGAAGAAATTCCATGAATCGCAGTTGGTGCAAGGATAAAACCTACTAGCAATAGTAGCAACTGTAAGGCAAAAGAACTAGACGAGGAGAAATCCCATGAACTGCAGTTGCTGATGAAGCAGCAGGGGGTAAAGACATTTCAAATTTGAACTACAACCATGACACTTATTTCGGATCGGAGGGAGTATAATTTATCTGAAAATATGTACACTAACAAGGCCACTGATCCCCACGAACAAGTTAATAAATTAATTCCCAGGCCCAGATTCCCATCTCACCAATTTTTTTGTTTTTGTTTTGCGAGTCCCCATCTCACCAAACTGATGGTCCTAAAACCAAAATGGCAGAGGACAAAACCATATGCAGGAACCAAACAAAGCCAAAATCCAGATCACTCACAGCCCCATTTTCCTTTCCATTACAGATGTATAGAAAGCTATGAGCCACTTCCCATATTGGTGCCCAACACACCCGCTTTGAGGGAAAGAAGTTTTTTGCCCGAACAGAAAAAAGATCCGTGAAAGATAGGCGCCACCACTACCACCGTAGTGTACTGCCATGCTGCTGGTGGAGCTGATATAAAGCTTTCTCGTCATTTCAGTCAACATATTCCCTCACGCTCACGCACACACACACATGTTACAGCAGGCCTCTCATCGGCTGCGGCGAGAGGGGCTGGAGCAGGAAAGGGCGGTGGGCAAAAGCTGGAGCTCGGCTGAGCGAGGGCATGGAGAAAGCCCAGCACAGCACAGTGGATGAACTTGAACGCAAAAGACCATCTTTAGCCTTTAGCAGGCAGCTTTGGTGGTGTCATTAGAGTACCAATAGTAGGTTATTCACTTGCTTTTAGTACAAGGGATTATGATGACAGCGGCATGAAAAGGAGTTACCAATGCTGAGGCTTTGGGGCAGCCAGGACTGCAGAGGGGCATGTCTTTTTTGACCCGAGGTTGCCCCCAGCACAGTGAACTGGTGCTTGCAGCTACCAAGAAAACTTGGCCCCTGCAACATGGACAAAGGAAGCAAAGAGCCATTGGGGTAAGTGATGGCGTTTCTTTCCTGCTATGCAGCACTCGCCTCTTGAATAGGCATGCTGGAGCTTTGCTTCAGAGCTTTTGATAACTGGGTGGTAGCTGTGCATTTGTCTATTTTCCCCAAAAAGAAAACTAGGTTGAGGAATTTTATTGTGTGCTAGCATTGTAGTGAGGTGGTTGCATTTCTGGAAATTTGCACAGTTTGCTTTGGTGAAGAGGTTAGAGTTTCAATTAATATGACATGAATGAACTAGCTAAGGGACTCAAAAAAATTCCGAGGGAGCTCAGTGAAACTACCTCTAAAAACTAAGAACCAAAACAGAAGCCTTATAACAATAAAATCTTTTCATAAGAAATCCATAAGAAAATCCTAAGTCATGATTGCAGAAGTACTTAACTTATTCAACTGATGAAGGACAACCATCATAAGGAAAGCAATCCTAGTACTAAACCGATTAAACAAACCTCCTTGGTTAAAAGTAATGCGTCTTTTTCTCACCTAAACCCCATAGATGAATCTTCAGTGCATGTTTTGCCTTTTCTTTCTCTTGTAAAAGTGGAAGATAAAACCAGGTTTCTACCCAAAACTAGCCTGAAAGCTTTAGACAAAGGAGCAATAGGCGTGGAGCCAGCTGAGCATAATACCCATCCAGGAAGCTTCAGAACAATGTGCTTTTCAGGCCCTACTAATAGCATTTGAACAGTAACAACAGGCTGAAGAATTTTAAAACTGATTCTACGGTCGTGCTTCCAGATAAGAAGCTTAGCACGCTGAAGCTTATAGTACTGTTTGGGTACAACCAATTAAATATGGAAAGGGCTATAATTGAGGCCAGATGGGTGGATAAAATAAGATTAACTAGGAGGGATGCACGAGCACTTACCTCCATGATTCCACAGGAAGCTTCCTTTCCTTTGATCAATTCCTCTTCCTGAAAGGCGACACTAAACAAATCCAGGTAAACTCTCAGCATGTTACTCGTCGACAACCCCAATAATCTTCCAGATCAAAATAATCCATTTTTTAATAAATTAATTAATCAAACTTTGGCTACTCTGCGACGGTAACTTCTTGTCTTCTCATACCATATTTATGTATTAGGGTAGACAGAGTAAGGGTTGCCATACTGAAAGCTCGAAAGTTCAGTCGCCGACAGAATATTAAGCACATCTATAACCAGTCGACAGCGTGTTTATGAGCACTGTTAGTGTGACAATCAGATCCAGCTAGCAAATAAAAGCAAGCCATGTTGAGCAGCTTTGGACTGTTCTGAGACAAATTCAAAAGTTTATTAACATGCAAAATGAATCTCTCCAGTGTCCAGCTTATCCAACATGGTGTAGTGGAATGACAACAGTCTTCACAAGGTTAGCATTAGCACGCTAGAATGTGCGCCAGCAGTACTCCAATCAAAGAGGTAACATTCGATCATGCTTTAATCGCCTAAAACAGATTATTTGGGGTTTGAACACATCCTAGATAATAAGCAAGTGCATACATGTACCACATAAGAAAATAGCAAGTGTAAATCTATATTTCCTCATCCTAAGCATGTCCACCACTCAATAATACAAAATAAAAAGAAAGAAAAGGCAGCCAAAGAAAAATAATGCATCATGCAGAACTCCAATCTAAACAGCAGAATGAGCAGATATGTCATATATAGGAACCATTGTGTAAAGGAAACTGCTAGCTTGTCATGCAATAAGAAGGGAGACAAGTGTTTCAAGCTTCTGATGCTGTAGGAATACAAGTCTGAGTTGCAAAGCCTGACCTCAGTAATCCTCAGCAGTAACACCAGGTTGTCAACAGTAATTAGCACCTTAATATTATTACTGATCAACTCGCACATCAAGCAAGTGTTTCAAAGAAAGTTGGTTAGTTTCCTTAAATGAGAAGTATGCTAGAGAAACAATTTGAGTACTCCCTCCGATCCATATTACTTGTCGCTGCTTTAGTACAATTTCTAGTAAAGCAGCGACAAGTAATATGGATCGGATGGAGTACATCATTTCCACCTAGCTGCAAGCTATTTACAGTGTAAACGGAGAGAATCACGTCTCAGCTTGCTGAATTAAAATAGACTACTGAAAACAGACCCCATTTGTTCGGCAAACATAACATACATTGAAATGATATGGACAGAGGTACTTTTCTTACTAATTCTGTCATGTTACAGAAGATATTCATCATGGATCACAACACTACAGATAACTTGACCACCATTTGAAGAGCATTCTGGAAGAGAAATACATTACTGTCGACTGTTCTCAGCTCAACGTTTGTCATTTTTCCTCTTCCTCGATTGTGCTTTCTGCCATTTCTTCTTAGGCACTAATTTACTCTTAGGCTTCAACTTTAACTCTGGAGAAAAATTGAAATTTGGATCTCTCATGCGTGCTTGTATATCCTTGAAGAACTGGATATTGAGCTTCTTTGGTCCACCCTCCCGCAGCTCTGCATACTCTGGTCCTGAAACAATGTTCTCAAATGCTCCAATCAGGATATCTATATCAGTGACAACATCAAATACGTTAATGTAGCGTCCATCAGGTCCTTTTTTCAATTTCTTGAGAGCATTTTCGACAGCAAGTTTTCTTGCTTGCTTTCCTGGAGAGAGCTCTGGTGGTTCCTTCTCGGCTTTTAACAGCTCAGAGATTGTGCGATATTTAGGCGTCTCATCAAATTCAAACACCTTATCTATATATGAATCACTGCGTTCATTGGGATGTGGCTCGGTAGGGATATCATTGTCATCGTCCTCTTCACTGCCACTCCAGAGAGTCATATCGTCTTCATCGCTCTCAGGACATATGCTTCTTAACTCATCACTGTCATCACCATCAATGAGGTTTGCATTCTCCTTGGCTTGCTTCTTCACTTTTTTGATTTCCCTCTCCATTTTTGTATCATTCTCCTTCTCTTCATCCTCGTCCTCACTGGCAGTCCATAGGCAGTCCTCCTCGTCAACATTCTCCTGCCAAGCTTTCCTGAACTCTTCGTCACCTGGCCTTCTTTTACCAAACAGATCATAGTGTGAGTGATCATCAGCAAAGAACCGTGATCCTGGACAAAGATAAGGCCTTCAGTAAATATTTGCTTGCAGGCAAACAATTGTACTCAGCAAAGAATTTGGTACAAAAATCATTCATCAACATGAAGAATATCACCAAGTGGACCTTTCTATTAGATCATCCACCACTAGGTATGGTAGCACCATACCAGGCATATCTTCCATACAACAAGTGAAAAAGATACAAAATCACTGGAAACATCAAGAATAACACCATAAGCATTGACTAAAAGGATGGCAACATCATGCTCTCATGACTTTATATGATGAAGATGTACTTCCCATACAAAAACACTGCAAGTTAGAATATAGTTTAGAAGCTATAATATGCAACGCGCATCAGGTAATTCACAGACACAGAAATTAAAAAAAAATCTGAAACCGGGTACTGTATAAGAGCACTTGATTGCTGAAAGATCATCTGCGTGATGTACATTTCAGCAATAGGTTCTCAGGTTATGCGCTATGTAATTCACATCTGCAACATGGGAATCATATTTGTCTCATCTTTCTGTCTCGGAAAATAAGCACAGTATTGTTTTATCTTCAGATTTATACAGAGACACTGACAGCATCTCTTCTCAACCTCGAGTCATACGGCAGACCAAGCACACATGGCAAATTTAGCACGCTTGTGACGTAGGTCGTGCAGTTAAAATTCGTTGGCAGGCAAAGGATTGTACATTTGTGCTCAGCAAGGATTTGGTATAAAAATCATTCATCGACATGAAGAATATCACCGAGTGGACCTTTCTATTAGATCGTCCACCACTCGGTATGGTAGCACCATAGCAGACACATCTTCCATACAACAAGTGAAATAGATATAAAATCACTGGAGTCATAGAAAGTAACATCATAAGCAATCACCAAAAGGATGGCAACATAGTACTCCCATGATTTTATAGGATCAAAGATACATATTACTTCCCATATAAAAACACTGCAAGTCAGAATATAGCTTGGAAGCTATAATATGCACTAAGTGCACCAGGTAATTCACGGATACAGAAACTACAAAATGTCTGAAACCGGTTATCGCATTAGGACAACTTGATTGCCTGAGAAATCATCCGTGTGAGATGTCCATTTCAGCATCTCAGGTTATGCGCTATCCAACTCGCATCCGCAAATTGGTAATCATATTGATCCCATCTGTGTTTCTCGGAAAACAAGCACCGTGTTGATTTATCTTCAGGCCTATACAGAGACACTGACAGCATCTCTTCTCTTCTCAACCTCGAGCCATACAGCAGAGCCAAGCACACGCAAATTTAGCACGAGCATGGGGCGTGCAGTCCCTACATCCTAGAGCTAGGGTATGTGTCTGTGACTACGCGGCACAGAAAATTCAGAAACCATTCGCAGTTGCAGTGCGGAAACAAAGCCGACGGGGTTCACCGAACAGGAGGGGGGAGGGGAGGGGTCGAATCCGGAGAGGCCGCACCTTGGGGAGCCCAGAGCGGGGGAGACGGGGCGGGGCCGCGGGCCAGGCGGCGCGTGGCGGCGGGGGCCGGCGAGGGATGGGGCGCCGGGCAGCGCGCGCCGAGGCGGAGGCGCGGGAGGAGGTGGCCGGCGAGGAGGCGGCGAGCCATGGGCGGGAGGGGAGGTGGGGCGGGGGTGGGGTGGCGCTACCGTGAGGCGCCCATGGAGGCCGGGAGGAGGTTTTACAGGAAGGAACGCGCCAGGAGGGGAGGGGAGAAGAAGGAAGGCGGCAGCGGAGTGGGGGCGTGGAGGTGGAGATGGGCCTGCTTCGTGATGGGTCAAAGGCCTGGCATTGCTCAAATGCGACCCAACTCATGGAAATGTCTGCAGTTAAAGCACAGAGGGAGGACTGGCTTGATCACCGACCGGGGCACTCCAATATTTCAGCAGATAAAAGCTCTTGGTCGCAGCTATTGGAAGTTCAGGTTCCCTCCAAGATTAAGGTTTTTGTCTGGAGGCTAGCACACACATCAATCCCTACGGGGCTAGTCCGTCACGAAAGAAACATGGCGGACACGCCGGCTTGTTCAATCTGTGGAGCTGGGGAAGATACCTGGCGTCACTCATTGCTGAGCTGCCGCATGGCTAGATGCGTCTGGGCATTGGGGGACGAGGAGCTCCTGGAGCATGTAATCTCAAATCAAAATGCTGATGCCAGGCTATGGTTGTTTTGGCTGTTTGAATCGACCTCCCAACAGGATCTAACGCGAGTACTTGTTACAATGTGGGCTATTTGGTGGGCTCGCAGAAAGGCAATCCATGACAACGAGTTTCAAAGCCCACTGTCAACCATGAACTTTATAAGATGTTTTTTGGAGGAGCTGGATATAGTCGAAGCCCAAAAATCGCGATCGGCACCAGCACCGGCGGCTCCCAGAGCGCGGGCATGGCTGCCACCTGATGGAGAAGCAGTGAAGCTAAACTGTGATGGCGCCATATCAACTTTGGGCAACAAGGGAGCGGCGGCTGTGGTGTGCCGAGACAAGACTGGCAAGTTTCTTGGCGCTTCAGCTTTAGTTCTTGAGGGTTTGACTGATCCGGCGAGCTTGGAGGCACATGCATGCAGTGAGGCCCTTGCCCTCGCTAATGATCTGAACCTGCAGGACCTGATGCTTGCCTCAGACTGTTTAGAGGTAATCTCCAACATAAATCAACATGCAATACCAGTGTACGCGTCGGTTCTGCAGGAGATTCAAGTTACTAGGAACTTTTTCAATTCAATTAACTTTCGTTCTGAACGTAGAGAAAATAATTTTGAAGCCCACTCGGTTGCAAAAGGAGCTGCGTCTCTGCCGGTGGGCCGCCACGTGTGGCTAGGGATCCTTCCTGATATTGCTTGTATTCCGGAGGTGTTGAACTTTGAATAAATTCCCTAGTTACTTTCAAAAAAAAACTCATGGAAATGTCCTTCCCTAGAAAAATCATGGGAAATGTCCACTTTTATAATGGAATGTCCCATTTTTTTTACGGCATGGAAATATCCCATTACCACCAGGTAAGTAAGTACCGCTAAAAAACAGGTAAGTTCAACGGTTACGTTTTTGCTATATCTCGGGTGCCTGGAAATTTCCCTCATGTTAGTCATTTTTCCTGGTTCATCCCGAGCTCGCCGAAGAAGAGGCGGTCCCACTATCTATCTTAGGATGAAGCCATTGCCCCACTATCTATCTTATTAGGGGGAGCCATTGCCTCATTTATCTATCTTTAGGGTGGGGGTGCAGGGGGTCACCAGAATTCTTCACCGATGTGGCGGGGCTTAGAGGGATGGTCGGGGCGGCGGCCAACAACGGCGATGGGAGGGGGGGAGGTTGAGGGGAGGGCGGGGCAGCTATATTCGCTGGATGCGGGAGACGGAGGCAGGCGGTTAGGCTGGGTCGGATGGAGGCTGCAAGATTTGGGAAGAAGATGAACGATGACAGTTGGAGGAGGAACAAGGAGATCTGGATGTCCATCCATGACCCGACGGTTGGGAGTAAGTGACTGATGCAAAAGAGAACTGCATACATCTGAGGGATAGACGGTCCCTTATCTTTTTAGATTAGATGAGCAACTTAAAAGGGTGTATGAAACATATGAAGAGTGGCAATGTTGTTGCTCCGATCTGATTGCACTCTCTTCGTTGAAATCTTGGCAGTATTTCCTATTGCAGAGATTGAAGAAAATGTTTTCGAGAAATTTCCCTGTAGTTCTTACTGATAAGAGTTAATTTTAAATTTCTAGGAACAATGATATGAAGCATTGTACCTATAACTTTTGTTAAATTTGAATAAAGTTACGGGTCATTCTAAAAAAATCGGCTAGAGAATATAAATGATAAGACATCATATCCTTGACATATAGCACACTATCTTCATTATGTGGTAAGGTCACAGCCCCTAGTCCATACGTACCAAAACATCAAAAGGGACAGAAACATCAAGTACTGCAATAATAATTGAAAAAAAGTAGTAATGGCCGTGTTCCTTCACACTGTAAAACAAATGTTTGCACTTTCACAACTTCTGGAGTGAAAACATGATTTTCAAAATAGAGCCGGCCTAAGTTGTTCATATCTTAATATCATTTGCATAGCTTAGGCTGCTTATACGGTTGTTTGTAAGAAATAATCAAATGAACAACATCACAGTATACATTTGAATTCATGCTTGTGACAAATGTTGTTTGATACCAATCACAGAGCATGCAAGTGCCATTGGTGAGTAATGACCCCTCACCCACCCATAAACACAAATAAGAAGCGGGTTTACCAACAAATAAGCACTGTCTACCAGGAGATTCTAGAAAAAACTACTTATTGAATACCCATATGAATTCTTTACATAAGTTTATCCAATCTTGGTAGAATCGTACTCTACAAACTTATGTCGGTTTTTGGTTGGATTTTTACACACTCTATAAATACCCTACCAAGTTTTGTGGATATTTCAAAGACTTATAATAAAGATAGCTATAAATTTACTAAGCAATATTAATATGTATAATCTATTTGCCACACAAATTGTTTTTTTGGGTTTGTTTAGTGAGAAATGTGTTTACTATACGCAAAGCAAAATTTTAATATAACATAGCATATGATGAGAAGACCACTAATGCAAATTTAAAAAAGTTCAGTATAAATGTTTAAGAACAGTGGACAAACTTGAGTGTGGGCCGAGTGGTGGAGGGAAAAGTGAGGGGCGTTAGTTGGGTGGGGGAAAACTGAGTGCTAAGTAATCGATGGCATAGAAATAGAAATCCCATTAATTAAATGAAAACATCCATGTTTAAAAGCATACCTTGTAAGTAAGTATTAATCAAACTTATGTCAATCTCAACTCAGGGGCAATCAGGTTGTAAGTGAAACCATGTTTGACTCAGTTGGTGGATAGTATATCTTTAAGAACATGCCCTTCAGTTGGTCATGCATGGGAGGCTATCTCCTCTAGAACCTTATACTGAGAAATCAACATAGAACAGTGATCCATTTTAGCTTTTGATACCATGTTGCTGACATTATTGAACCCATCCTCCGCAGAGAAGACCAACTTGGACAAATGATCTTTCTTTTCTTGTTTTATCGTATTTGTCACCTTCACCTCCGCGTCGCCTCCCTGAGCGAGGCGACCGGGGACTCCCCTTCCCTCCTCCTCCCAGCGCCTCCCCCTCCTCCTAGTCCTCTCCTGCCGCTGCCGGCGTAGGCCGCCAGGCCTTGCTCGCATGGTGTCGGCGTTGGCGGCCTTGTTTTCCCCCGTTCAGCGCTACGGCTCGGGTGGTGGCGGCTAGCGGCAGTGCACCTAGGCCGGCGACGGATCCAGCGATGAGATCTTTTGAGAACCTGAAACTCCACATGCCTAGGAGCGACCCGTCATAGTGTGTTGCAGCTATGGCATGCCGTAGATTGACCTGATCGCCCCCAATGGCTCGATATTTGTTGTCCTGCAACACGAAGAACAACGAAAAACAAGAGAAAGAGAAAACGTGAGAGAGATAAAGACATAAAGGTAAAAGTGGTATATTTGTTTGACGATTGTGTATTGCTCAAAAGGCCATCACCTCTAATCTGTATGTGAGCCCGACTAGATTTCCCGCACAAGAAAATGAATCGATTTTTTGTCTAAATATCTAAATCTAACATAACTTGGACAAGTGTGTCCAGAATTTCATGCAGGTCAAAAGGAAGTCAACTTGTCTTGGTTGTAGAGGTTGCATACAACCTTGGATTGAGATGATCGAGAAATAAAATTTGTTTGTCTAGATGAGACGAAGGACTTTCATATTGTACATTTTTTTCTCGTTTGAAGCCATCTTGAAGTAGATTTTTGTTATGCTTTAATAAAGTATGTTTTCTGAGATGCGTTTGTCTTATCATGTCTTTGGAGGTTGCAAACGACCTCGGATGAAAATAATTCCAAAAGCAAAGTTCTTCCTTTCGAGGAGACAAAAATCCTTTCATGTCGAACATTTTTCTATTTGAGGAGTCTCAATGCCGAAAAATGCCCCATGGATCATATAATTTTTCAGAATAAATCAGGCCGAACCCGGTTGAACCGGGCAACATACTAGCCCTCTTGGGCTGGCCATGGTTATATTGGGCTGACAACCAACTCTTTCTGGGTATGGCCTGATTACACTGGGCTAAATGCACAAACGATATGTATCACACCTTCAATCGCCCACTGGCATAGGAAAGTGGCCAGCCCATTAGGAAGCGCTCTCTCATTTCATCAATTCTTTTTCATTTTGAAAGACTATGCTTTGTTAGCTACCAAAACGTTGTTGGAAAGGTTTGATGGTGGTTTTAAGAAGCTTCCATTCGGTTTTTCTTCCACCAAATTTTGTGCTTTCCTTTTTGTTTTCTCCCTCGTTTTAGTTTTCTTCTTGTTTCATTCTTCCTTTTATTTTATATCTTTAAATTCATGAACATCTTTTGATTTTATGAACATATTCATAAATTCACAAGCATTTCTTATTTAAAATTTGCAAACATTTTAAATTCATGTTTTTTTTCAAATTCACAAAAAAAACTGAGTTCATGAATATTTTTTGAACCAGTATATTTTTAGAATTTGCAAATGTCTTCAAATCCACGAACATTTTTAAAATTTCCGAGCATTTTTCTATGCATGAAATTTTTTTATAAATGTTTTTAAAATTCATATTTTTTTTTGAATTCGTGGACATTTTAAAATTATTGAAATCTTTTCAAATTCACGAACACCTTTTGAATTTTCAATTAATTAATTAATTAACAATTTTAAATCCACTATTTTTTCAAACTCGTGAACATTTTAAAAATCCATGAACAATTTTGTTAAACTCAAGATTTTTTTTGAATTGTGACACATTTTCCAAATCCTCAATCATTTTTGCAATTTGTCAACATTTTTTGAGTTCATGAGCATCTTGCCAACGTCGTGCAACTTTTTTCAATTCACAAACTTTTTTGAAGTCACAATTTTTTTGGGTTTTTATGCAGTAGAATAAAAGGGAAAAAGTCAGACATCCTACCTATGCTTAAGTATGGGAATGGGCCAACCTGCTTTGGCTGGACCTGGTACCTGCTGGCCCCTCCACTTTCTTCACGGACGTGGTGCTGGCCCGATGGTCCAGTGGTTACTAGCCTCATGTCTCATTAGGTAATATGGTCCGATACATTTTAATATTAGATTCATATAAAATATGGAGTGGTAGTACAATAACATCTTTAAAATAGAATCCTTCATGAGTAGGAATTTTAGCATGTTATTAACTTGTCTATTTCTACCATGAAAACTCTTATCAACACAAGTTAGCCTATTTGTAGCTCCACAACAGAGGCAATTTTGGATCAATATTTTAGAAAGGACCTATAAATGCTAACAATATTTACAAAGGTGTAAGCTATCGTAACGACATACTACATCTTGAGCAATTATATTTGAGTCAACCCGCTTGTCCCGATGGGCCGGTGAGGGCCGACTTTGCAGGCCCAATTGTCATACAAAGCCAACCCAGAAGACCCATCGGCCTTGAGATTCTGGGCCGGACCAATGTTCCAATGGGCAACGTTGACCCATTCCCATCTCGGCCTACACTACGCTACAGAACGTAGCGGTCGGAGCTAATGGGCCAGCCCACCCTACAACAATGACATGAGCAATTGGTACAGGACGTTAGTGATGTGTGCGTTATATCACTACACTAGATCTTAAGTTGTTTTTTTATCAAATAGACAGTAGGAGAGGCTCCTACTATGTTTTCGTATATGTGGTGGGGTTACACAGTTACATTTTTGTATGTACAAGGTCCATACACCACAGCTCTGTGTGGGCAGTGAGAGGGAGAACTATCTCACAAGCTCTAGTGCAAAAGAGTGATAAAAGAAACTATCAGGGCTTTGTGAGCCTCCTTAACTCTATGCTGTAAAAGACCAAAGTCTTCCTTGAACCTACTGAGCCAGGAGTCCAAACTTGGATGGACGCCTCTGAAATGTTTATTGTCCCATTCTTTCCATAGGCTCCATGCTGCAACCAGGAAAATCTCCATGAAGAATGGGTTGTTCCAGGTTTTCCTGACCGATTGGAGAAGGCGGAGACGACAGGTGGATATGGGCCAGTCAATGCCAAGTTTTCTCCAGCAAGCTTGACTGAAGGGGCATGTAAAGATCATGTGATCAACTATTTCCTCCATGTGTTGTCCACATAGGAGGCAATGATGGTCATCTCCAATATTGTAGTGACATTGTTTCAGCATGTTACGCGTGTTGAGTCTATCATGAAATAGCAACCACCCAAAGACTTTGATCTTCATGACACACTTTGATTGCCACAGTTAGTGGAAAGCAGGGTGAGCTCGAACATCTTTGAAGTAGAACTTGTAAATTCTGTCTTGCCCCAGATATAATGTCAAACGTCATTGACCATGGAGGAGGGGTGCATATGCATTGACAGTATCTGAAGATCTCGCACTTCTTCCAGGGCTTTGTGGAGATATGGTGAGGTGAAAGCTTTTAGCTAGAGTCGTGTTTTCCAAGAAAGCCTTAACAGGCGCGTCCTCATGTGAGGTGTAGGAGAAGGCGCGTGGGTGGGTGGTTTCCAGCATGTCTTCTAGCCAAAGGTCCTTCCAAAAGATCATTGTCGTACTAGAGACCACATGTATCCTCGAGATCCCACGGAAGGCTGGGGTGAGTTTTAGGATGTCATGCCACCAAAATGAACCAACAGGGTCCGAGGCATTAGGGATTTTGTCAGTGTAGTAGCTGTCCCAGATCAAGTTTACCCACGACACATTCAGTCTGTTGTAGAACTTGTGCAAAACTTTCATAAGCAATGCTTCGTTCTCGACTTTGAGATTGATGACCCCAAGCCCACCATGTTTCTTTGGTTTGCAAAAGTTTTCCCAAGCAGCCAGCGAGTTGCATTTTTCTCCCTGCTCTATTTTTTGGGGTCCAAATACATTTTCTCCTTATCTTGTCAAGCATTTGAACGAGCGTGGGGGGAAACTTCAAGATAAAACGTTTTGAATAAACGGATGTACAAAAAAAGGGAAAACTCCCAGGTTGCAACAAGTGGCGTGCATGCAGTCCACCACTTGTCGTAACCTGAGGAGGTGGGAGTGATCTTTGTTAGGAGTACTCCTTAACTAGTGATTTCAGCACACAAGCACCGAGAAATCCTAATTGGCGCAACCCCCCGCATGTACATCTTTGGGCCGACCCAATGATACGTCTCCAATGTATCTATAATTTTTGATTGTTCCATGCTATTATATTATCTGTTTTGGATGTTTAATAGGCATTTATATGCTATTTTATATTATTTTTGGGACTAACCTATTAACCGAGGGCCCAGTGCCTGTTTCTGTTTTTTTCCCATTTTAGAGTTTCACAGAAAAGGAATACCAAACGGAATGAAACCTTCACGATGATCTTTCTTGGACCGAAAGGAAACCAGAAGACTTGGAGATGAAGTCAGAGACGCAACGAGGTGGCCACAAGGCAGGAGGCCGCGCCTAGTGGGGTAGGGCGCACCCCCCTACCTCGTGGGCCCCTCGAAGCTCCCCTGACCTAGTTCCTTCGCCTATATATACTCTTATACACTAAAAACATCCAAAGAGCCACGAAACCACTTTTCCACCGCCGCAAACTTCTATACCTGTGAGATCCCATCTAGGGACCTAATGACCCACAAGTGTAGGGGGTCTATCGTAGTCCTTTCGATAAGTAAGAGTGTCGAACCTAACGAGGAGCAGAAGGAAATGACATGCGGTTTTCAGTAAGGTATTGTCTGCAAGCACTGAAATTATCGGTAACGGATAGTTTTGTGATAAGCTAATTTGTAACGGGTAACAAGTAACAAGTAAATAAAGTGCAGCAAGATGGCCCAATCCTTTTTGTAGCAAAGGACAAGCCTGGAAAAATTCTTATATAGAGAAAAGCGCTCTCGAGGACACATGAGAATTATCGTCAAGCTAGTTTTCATCATGCTTATATGATTCACGTTCGTTACTTTGATGATTTGGTATGTGGGTGGACCGGTGCTTGGGTACTGCCCTTTCTTAGAGAAGCATCCCACTTATGATTAACCCATATTGCAAGCATCCGCGACTACACAAGAAGTATTAAGGTAAACCTAACCATAACATGAAACATATGGATCCAAATCAGCCCCTTACGAAGCAACTCATAAACTAGGGTTTAAGCTTCTGTCACTCTAGCAACTCATCATCTACTTATTACTTCCCAATGCCTTCATCTAGGCCCAAGCAATGGTGAAGTGCCATGTAGTCGACGTTCACATAACACCACTAGAGGAGAGACAACATACATCTCATCAAAAATATCGAACGAATACCAAATTCACATGACTACTTATAGCAAGACTTCTCCCATGTCATCAGGAACAAACGTAACTACTCACAAATCATATTCATGTTCATAATCAGAGGGGTATTAATATGCATATAGGATCTGAACATATGATCTTCCACCGAATAAACCAACTAGCATCAACTACAAGTAGTAATCAACACTAATAGCAACCCACAAGTACCAATCTGAGGTTTTGAGACAAAGATCGGATACAAGAGATGAACTAGGGTTTGAGAGGAGATGGTGTTGGTGAAGATGTTGATGGAGGTTGACTCCCTCCTGCTGAGAGGATCGATGGTGATGATGATGATGACGATTTCTCCCTCCCGGAGGGATGTTTCCCCGGCAGAACAGCTCCGCCGGAGCCCTAGATTGGTTCCGCCTCGTGGCGGTGATGTTTCGTCCCGAAAGCTTGCTTATGATTTTTTTTCCAGTGTGAAAGACTTCATACAGCAGAAGATGGGCACCGGAGGCCTGCCAGGTGGCCCATGAGGCAGGGGGCGCGCCTAGGGGTTGTCATGTGCTTTCATGGTTGGATGCACGAAATCTTAATGCAAAAGAACGTCACTTTATATTGCCACTTGTGATATGGACCTTTATTGTGCAGTCCATCGCTTTTATTGCTTCCATATCACAAGATCGTATAAAGCTTATTTTCTCCACACTAATAATTCATACATATTTAGAGAGCAATTTTTATTGCATACAACAATGACAACTTACTTGAAGGATCTTACTCAATCCATAGGTAGATTTGGTGGACTCTCATGGCAAAACTGGGTTTAAGGATATTCGGAAGCACAAGTAGTATCTCTACTTGGTGCAAAGAATTTGGCTAGCATGGAAGGGGAAGGCAAGCTCAACATGTTGGATGATCCATGACAATACACTTTATTTCAGATATAAGAAAACATAACCCATTACGTTGTCTTCCTTGTCCAACATCAACTCTTTAGCATGTCATATTTTAATGAGTGATCACAATCATAAAAGATGTCCAAGATAGTATATTTATATGTGAGAACCTCTCTTTCTTTATTACTTCCTATTAATTGCAACGATGACAAAAATTATGTTTGCCAACTCTCAACAACTTTTATTCATCATACTCTTAATATGTGAAGTCATTACTCTCTATAAGATCCATATGATCTCTTTATTTCTTTTTATTCTTTCTTTTTATTTCATTCCCTCAAGATCATAGCAAGATAGCCAAGCCCTTGACTCAACACTAATCTTTATTATATATAGCTCATGAACTCGATTACATAGAGGAATCATAAAGTAAAACTCAAAACTAGATCATACTAACTTTATTCTACTAGATCAAGATATTACCAAAATGATCGAACTAAGAAAAATGGTAAAGATAGGAGTGTAATGGTGATACGGTACTGGGACACCTCCCCCAAGCTTGGCAGTTGCCAAGGGGAGTGCCCATACCCATGTGTTCATGTCTCTTTCTTCGAAGGTGGTGGTGTGATATTCTTGGCGATGATGCCCCTCAGGATACGATTCTCCTCCTCGAGCTTATTGACTTGCTACTTGAGGTCATTATTTCCTTACGGAGCTTGCCCGTCACAGCTAAAGCGCCTTTCACCCATGGATGTTGCATAGCTGCTGGAGAACAAGTGACACTCTTTTTCATATTTTCATAAGAAAGAAATCTAACATTGGAAGGGATGATCGAGTTTGGAATAGCTGAGCTCTATAGTTCCCCCATCGTGAATCCGTTTCGGAAGCGAGAAGGAACTTCTTGATCCTCCTCCATGGCATCTATCCGTTTCAAATCAACCTCCATCTCTTCCTGCGTTGATGGCCCAAAGTTGTCATCATCGCTGTTTGCTCCTGGTCCTAGTGTCGGATGAGACACCCGACTCTCCCCTACTGACTCTTGAGAAGACATCTTGCTCTAATCTATGACAAAAATAGCTCAAAACAAAAACAGAGGATTTCTTCGTGGTAGAACGGTCAAAACCTTCGGGAGATTATATAATGAATTTTTACCGACCAAGAGAAGTATCGTGCAAGAAAACAGAGTCTGGAGAGCACACGAGGTGCCCACGAGGTAGGGGGCGCGCCCAGGGGGGTAGGGCGCGCCCTCCCCCCTCGTGGATGCCTCGTGTCCTTCTCGGACTACTTCTTATTTTCCTATTTTCTTAAATATTCCAAAATGGAGAAAAAATGCTATTAGAACTGTTTTGGAGTCGGTTTACTTACCGTACCACATACCTATTCCTTTTCGGAGTCTGGAACGTTCTGGACAGTGTCCCTTATGTATTCCTCCGGGGTCACGGTTTCAATAACATTAGTTTCAACATTTATTGGATTACCTGAGATATAATGTTTGATTCTTTGACCGTTCACCACCTTCGGATTTGTGCCTTCTAAGTTGTTGATTTTTATGGCACCGAAACGATAGACCTCCTCGATAACGTAAGGTCCTTCCCATTTAGAGAGGAGTTTTCCTGCAAAAAATCTCATTGAAAAGCAACATTTGTATCCTTTTGTCATGCCATCTTTTAACCTTTTCTTTAAACAGTTTGGCATTCTCATAGGCCTGAGTTCTCCATTCATCAAGTGAGCTAATGTCAAATAACCTCTTCTCACCGGCAAGTTTGAAATCATAATTGAGCTCTTTAATGGCCCAATATGCCTTATGTTCTAGTTCGAGAGGTAAGTGACATGCTTTTCCGTAAACCATTTTATATGGAGACATACCCATAGGATTTTTATATGCAGTTCTATAAGCCCATAATGCATCATCAAGTTTCTTGGACCAATTCTTTCTAGATCTATTAACAGTCTTTTGCAAAATCAATTTAAGCTCTCTGTTACTCAGTTCTACTTGACCACTAGACTGTGGGTGATATGGGGATGCAATTCTATGATTAATATCATACTTAGCAAGCATTTTACAGAAAGCACCATGAATAAAATGTGAACCACCATTAGTCACTAGGTATCTAGGGACTCTAAACCTCGGAAAAATAACTTCTTTAAGCATCTTGATATAGGTGTTATTGTTGGGGAACGTTGCATAAAATAAAAAATTCCTACATTCACCAAGATCAAATCTATGAGTTCATCTAGCAACGAGAGAGAGGAGTGCATCTACATACCCATGTAGATCGCGAGCGGAAGCGTTCAAGAGAACGGGGTTGAGGGAGTCGTACTCGTCGTGATCCAAATCACCAGAGATCCTAGCGCCGAACGGAGGGCACCTCTGCGTTAAACACACGTACGGTCAGCGTGACGTCTCCTCCTTCTTGATCCAGCAAGGGGGAAGGAGAGGTTGATGAAGATCCAGCAGCACGACGGCGTGGTGGTGGATGCAACAGGGATCCGGTAGGGCTTCGCCAAGCGACTACGGGAGGAAGAGGTGTAGCAAGGAGGGAAGGGAGGTGCCAGGTGTCAAGGTGCGGCTGCCCTCCCACCCCCTTCTTTATATAGGGACCCCAATGGGGGGGGGGCGCCGGCCCTAGGAGATGGGATCTCCTAGGGGGCGGCGGCCAAGGGGGTAACTTGCCCCCCAAGGCAAGTTGAGGCGCCCCCTCCCCTAGGGTTCCCAACCCTAGGCGCAGAGGGGGGCCCAGGGGGAGGGGGGGCGCACCAGCCCACTAGGGGCTGGTTCCCCTCCCACTTCAGCCTATGGGGCCCTCTGGGATAGGTGGCCCCACCCGGTGGACCCCCGGGACCCTTCCGGTGGTCCCGGTACAATACCGGCGAACCCCGAAACTTTCCCGATGGCGGAAACTCGACTTCCCATATATAATTCTTTACCCCCGGACCATTCTGGAGCTCCTCGTGACGTCCGGGATCTCATTCTGGACTCCGAACAACCTTCGGTTTGCTGCATACTCATATCTCTACAACCCTAGCGTCACCGAAGCTTAAGTGTGTAGACCCTACGGGTTCGGGAGACACGCAGACATGACCGAGACTGCTCTCCGATCAATAACCAACAGTGGGATCTGGATACCCATGTTGGCTCCCACATGCTCCTCGATGATCTCATCGAATGAACCACGATGTCAAGGATTCAAGCAACCCCGTATTCAATTCCCTTTGTCAATCGGTACGTTACTTGCCCGAGATTCGATCGTGGGTATCCCAATACCTCGTTCAATCTCGTTACCGTCAAGTCACTTTACTCGTACCGTAATGCATGATCCCGTGACAAGACACTTGGTCACTTTGAGCTCATTATGACGATGCATTACCAAGTGGGCCCAGAGATACCTCTCCGTCATATGGAGTGACAAATCCCAGTCTCGATCTGTGTCAAGCCAACAGACACTTTCGGAGATACCTATAGTGCACCTTTATAGTCACCCAGTTACGTTGTGATGTTTGGTACACCCAAAGCAATCCTACGGTGTCCGGGAGTTACACGATCTCATGGTCTAAGGAAAAGATACTTGACATTGGAAAAGCTCTAGCAAACGAACTACACGATCTTGTGCTATGCTTAGGATTGGGTCTTGTCCATCACATCATTCTCCTAATGATGTGATCCCGTTATCAATGACATCCAATGTCCATAGTCAGGAAACCATGACTATCTATTGATCAACAAGCTAGTCAACTAGAGGCTCACTAGGGACATATTGTGGTCTATGTATTCACACGTGTATTACAATTTCCGGATAATACAATTATAGCATGAATAAAAGACAATTATCATGAACAAGGAAATATAATAATAATCCTTTTATTATTGCCTCTAGGGCATATTTCCAATAGTCTCCCACTTGCACTAGAGTCAATAATCTAGTTACATTGTGATGAATCGAACACCCGTAGAGTTCTGGTGTTGATCATGTTTTGCTCGCGGAAGAGGTTTAGTCAACGGATCTGCGACATTCAAATCCGTATGTACTTTGCAAATATCTATATCTCCATCTTGAACATTTTCACGGATGGAGTTGAAACGACGCTTGATGTGCCTGGTCTTCTTGTGAAACCTGGGCTCCTTGGCAAGGGCAATAGCTCCAGTGTTGTCACAGAAGAGAGTGATTGGCCCCGATGCATTGGGTATGACTCCTAGGTCGGTGATGAACTCCTTCATCCATATTGCTTCATGCGCTGCCTCCGAGGCTGCCATGTACTCCACTTCACATGTAGATCCCGCCATGACGCTCTGCTTGCAACTGCACCAGCTTACTGCTCCACGATTCAACATATACACGTATCCGGTTTGTGACTTAGAGTCATCCAGATCTGTGTCGAAGCTAGCGTAGACGTAACCCTTTATGGCGAGCTCTTCGTCACCTCCATAGACGAGAAATATGTCCTTTGTCCTTTTCAGGTACTTTAGGATATTCTTGACCGCTGTCCAGTGTTCCTTGCCGGGATTACTTTGGTACCTTCCTACCAAACTTACGGCAAGGTTTACATCAGGTCTGGTACACAGCATGGCATACATAATAGATCCTATGGCTGAGGCATAGGGGATGACACTCATCTCTTCTTTATCTTCTGCCGTGGTCGGGCATTGAGCCGAGCTCAATCTCACACCTTGCAACACAGGCAAGAACCCTTTCTTGGACTGATCCATATTGAACTTCTTCAATATCTTATCAAGGTATGTGCTTTGTGAAAGACCTATGAGGCATCTCGATCTATCCCTATAGATCTTGATGCCTAATATGTAAGAAGCTTCTCCAAGGTCCTTCATTGAAAAACACTTATTCAAGTAGGCCTTAATGCTGTCCAAAAGTTCTATATCATTTCCCATCAAAAGTATGTCATCTACATATAATATGAGAAATGCTACAGAGCTCCCACTCACTTTCTTGTAAATGTAGGATTCTCCATAAGTCTGCATAAACCCAAACGCTTTGATCATCTCATTAAAGCGAATGTTCCAACTCCGAGATGCTTGCACTAGCCCATAAATGGATCGCTGGAGTTTGCATACCTTGTTAGCATTCTTAGGATCGACAAAACCTTCCGGCTGCGTCATATACAGTTCTTCCTTAAGATAGCCGTTAAGGAATGCCGTTTTGACGTCCATCTGCCATATCTCATAATCATAGTATGCGGCAATTGCTAACATGATTCAGACGGACTTCAGCTTCGCTACGGGAGAGAAAGTCTCATCGTAGTCAACCCCTTGAACTTGCCTATAACCCTTAGCGACAAGTCGAGCTTTATAGATGGTAATATTACCATCCGCATCGTCTTCTTCTTAAAGATCCATTTGTTTTCTATCGCTCGCCGATCATCGGGCAAGTCTGTCAAAGTCCATACTTTGTTTTCATACATGGATTCTATCTCGGATTGCATGGCTTCAAGCCATTTTTTGGAATCTGGGCCCGCCATCTCTTCTTCATAGTTCGAGGGTTCACCGTTGTCTAACAACATGATTTCCAGGACAGGGTTGCCATACCACTCTGGTGTGGTATGTGTCCTTGTGGACCTACGAAGTTCAGTAGCAACTTGATACGAAGTACCTTGATCATCATCATTAATTTCCTCTCCAGTCGGTGTAGGCACCACAGGAACATTTTCCTGAGCTGCACTACTTTCCGGTTCAAGAGGTAGTACTCCATCGAGTTCTACTTTCCTCCCACTTAGTCCTTTCGAGAGAAACTCCTTTTCCAGAAGGATCCGTTCTTGGCAACAAAGATCTTGCCTTCGGATCTAAGGTAGAAGGTATACCCAATGGTTTCCTTAGGGTATCCTATGAAGATGCATTTTTCCGACTTGGGTTTGAACTTTTCAGGTTGAAGTTTCTTGACATAAGCATCGCATCCCCAAACTTTTAGAAACGACAGCTTAGGTTTCTTCCCAAACCATAATACATACGGTGTCATCTCAACGGATTTAGACGGAGCCCTGTCTCTAGAGCGTATCCCCAAAATGATAGTGGTAAATCGGTAAGAGACATCATAGATCGCACCATATCCAATAGAGTGCGATTACGATGTTCGGACACACCGTTACGCTGAGGTGTTCCAGGCGGCGTGAGTTGTGAAACGATTCCACATTTCCTTAAGTGCGTACCAAATTCGTGACTTAAATATTCTCCTCCACGATCTGATCGTAAGAACTTTATCTTTTGGTCACATTGATTCTCTACCTCATTCTGAAATTCCTTGAACTTTTCAAAGGTCTCAGACTTGTGTTTCATCAAGTAGACATACCCATATCTACTTAAGTCATCAGTGAGAGTGTGAACATAACGATATCCTCCGCGAGCCTCAACGCTCATTGGACCACACACATCAGTATGTATGATTTCCAATAAGTTGGTTGCTCGCTCCATTGTTCCGGAGAACGGAGTCTTGGTCATTTTGCCCATGAGGCACGATTCGCATGTGTCAAATGATTCATAATCGAGAGACTCTAAAAGTCCATCAGCATGGAGCTTCTTCATGCGCTTGACACCAATGTGACCAAGGCGGCAGTGCCACAAGTATGTGGGACTATCGTTATCAACTTTACATCTTTTGGTATTCACACTATGAATATGTGTAACATTACGTTCGAGATTCATTAAGAATAAACCATTGACCATCGGGGCATGACCATAAAACATATCTCTCATATAAATAGAACAACCATTATTCTCGGATTTAAATGAGTAGCCATCTCATATTAAACGAGATCCAGATACAATGTTCATGCTCAAACTTGGCACTAAATAACAATTATTGAGGTTTAAAACTAATCCCGTCGGTAAATGTAGAGACAGCGTGCCGACGGTGATCACATCGACCTTGGAACCATTCCCGACGCGCATCGTCACCTCGTCCTTCGCTAGTCTCCGCTTATTCCGCAGCTCCTGCTGTGAGTTACAAATATGAGCAACGACACCGGTATCAAATACCCAGGAGTTACTACGAGTACTAGTAAGGTACACATCAATTACATGTATATCACATATACCTTTAGTGTTGCCGGCCTTCTTGTCCGCTAAGTATTTGGGGCAGTTCCGCTTCCAGTGACCCTTCCCTTTGCAATAAAAGCACTCAGTCTTAGGCTTGGGTCCATTCTTTGACTTCTTCCCGGCAACTGGCTTACCGGGCGCGGCAACATCCTTGCCGTCCTTCTTGAAGTTCTTCTTACCCTTGCCTTTCTTGAACTTGGTGGTTTTATTGACCATCAACACTTGATGTTCTTTCTTGATTTCTACCTCTGCCGACTTCAGCATTGAAAATACTTCAGGAATAGTTTTCACCATCCCCTGCATGTTGTAGTTCATCACAAAGCTCTTGTAGCTCGGTGGGAGCGACTGAAGGATTCTGTCAATGACCGCCTCGTCCGGGAGGTTAATGTCTAGCTGGGACAGGCGGTTGTGCAACCCAGACATTTTGAGTATGTGCTCACTGACAGAACTATTTTCCTCCATCTTACAACTATAGAACTTATCGGAGACTTCATATCTCTCGACCCAGGCATGAGCTTGGAAAACCATTTTCAGCTCCTCGAACATCTCATATGCTCCGTGTTGCTCAAAACGCTTTTGGAGCCCTGGTTCTAAGCTGTAAAGCATGCCGCACTGAACGAGGGAGTAATCATCAGCACGTGACTGCCATTCATAACGTCTTGATTCTCTGGGATGGGTGCTTCACCTAGCGGTCCTTCTAGGACATATGCTTTCTTGGCAGCTATGAGGATGATCCTCAGGTTCCGGACCCAGTCCGCATAGTTGCTGCCATCATCTTTCAGCTTGGTTTTCTATAGGAACGCGTTGAAGTTCATGTTGACATGAGCGTTGGCCATTTGATCTAAAAGACATATTTTGCAAAGATTTTAGACTAAGTTCATGATAATTAAGTTCATCTAATCAAATTATTTAATGAACTCCCACTCAGATTTGACATCCCTCTAGTCATCTAAGTGTTACATGATCCGAGTCGACTAGGCCATGTCCGATCATCACGTGAGACGGACTAGTCATCATCGGTGAACATCTCCATGTTGATCGTATCTTCCATACGACTCATGTTCGACCTTTCGGTCTCTGTGTTCCGAGGCCATGTCTGTACATGCTAGGCTCATCAAGTTAACCTAAGTGTTTTTGCATGTGTAAAACTGTCTTACACCCGTTGTATGTGAACGTAGGAATCTATCACACCCGATCATCACGTGGTGCTTCAAAACGACGAACTTTAGCAACGACGCATAGTTAGGGGGAACACTTTCTTGAAATTATTATGAGGGATCATATTATTTACTACCATCGTTCTAAGTAAACAAGATGCATAAACATAATAAACATCACATGCAATTAAATAGTAGTGACATGATATGGCCAATATCATATAGCTCCTTTGATCTCCATCTTCGGGGCTCCATGATCATCTTCGTCACCGGCATGACACCATGATCTCCATCATCATGATCTCCATCATCGTGTCTCCATGAAGTTGCTCTCCAACTATTACTTCTACTACTATGGCTAACCATTTAGCAATAAAGTAAAGCAATTACATGGCGTTAAATCATTGACACACAGGTCATACAATAATTAAGACAACTCCTATGTCTCCTGCCGGTTGTCATACTCATCGACATGCAAGTCGTGATTCCTATTACAAGAACATGATCTCATACATCACAATATATCATTCATAATTCATCACAACTTTTGGCCATATCACATCACAAAGCAATTGCTGCAAAAACAAGTTAGACGTCCTCTAATTGTTGTTGCATCTTTTACGTGGCTGCAATAGGGTTCTAGCAAGAACATTTTCTTACCTACGAATAACCACAACGTGATTTGTCAACTTCTATTTACCCTTCATAAGGACCCTTTTCATCGAATCCGCTCCAACTAAAGTGGGAGAGACAGACACCCGCTAGCCACCTTATGCAACTAGTGCATGTCAGTCGGTGGAACCTATCTCACGTAAGCATACGTGTAAGGTCGGTCCGAGCCGCTTCATCCCACAATACCGCTGAAGCAAAATAAGACTAGTAGTGGCAAGAAAGTTTACAACATCTACGCCCACAACAGATTTGTGTTCTACTCGTGCAATAGAGAACTACGCATAGACCTAGCTCTGATACCACTGTTGGGGAACGTTGCATAATATAAAAAATTTCCTACGTTCACCAAGATCAATCTATGAGTTCATCTAGCAACGAGAGAGAGGACTGCATCTACATACCCTTGTAAATCGCGAGCGGAAGTGTTCAAGAGAACGGGGTTGAGGGAGTCATACTCGTCGTGATCCAAATCACCGGAGATCCTAGCGCCGAATGGACGACACCTCCGCGTTAAACACACGTACGGTCAGCGTGACGTCTCCTCCTTCTTGATCCAGCAAGGGGGAAGGAGAGGTTGATGAAGATCCAGCAGCACGACGGCGTGGTGGTGGATGCAGCAGGGATCCAGCAGGGCTTCGCCAAGCGACTACGGGAGGAAGAGGTGTAGCAAGGAGGGAAGGGAGGCGCCAGGTGTTAGGGTGCGGCTGCCCTCCCACTCCCCCTCTATATAGGGACCCCAGGGGGGTGCCGGCCCTAGGAGATGGGATCTTCTAGGGGGGCGGCAACCAAGGGGGTAACTTGCCCCCCAAGGCAAGTGGAGGCGCCCCCTCCCCTTGGGTTCCTAACCCTAGGCGCAGAGGAGGGCCCGGGGGGGGGGGGGGGCGCACCAGCCCACTAGGGGCTGATTCCCCTCCCACTTTAGCCCATGGGGCCCTTCGGGATAGGTGGCCCCACCCGGTGGACCCCTGGGACCCTTCCGGTGGTCCCAGTACAATACCGGCGAACCCCGAAACTTTCCCGATGGCCGAAACTCGACTTCCCATATATAATTCTTTACCTCCAGACCATTTCGGAACTCCTTGTGACGTCTGGGATCTCATCCGGGAATCCGAACAACCTTCGGTTTGCTGCATACTCATATCTCTACAACCCTAGCGTCACTGAACCTTAAGTGTGTAGACCCTACGGGTTTGGGAGACACGCAGACATGACCGAGACTGCTCTCCGGTCAATAACCAACAACAGGATCTGGATACCCATGTTGGCTCCCACATGCTCCTCGATGATCTCATCGGATGAACCACGATGTCGAGGATACCCCGTATTCAATTCCCTTTGTCAATCGGTACGTTACTTGCCTGAGATTCGATCATGGGTATCCCAATACCTCGTTCAATCTCGTTACCGGCAAGTCACTTTACTCATACCGTAATGCATGATCCCGTGACCAGACACTTGGTCACTTTGAGCTCATTATGATGATGCATTACCGAGTGGGCCCAGAGATACCTCTCCGTCATACGGAGTGACAAATCCTAGTCTCGATCCGTGTCAACCGAACAGACACTTTCGGAGATACCTGTAGTGCACCTTTATAGTCACCCAGTTACGTTGTGACGTTTGGTACACCCAAAGCAATCCTACGGTGTCCGGGAGTTACACGATCTCATGGTCTAAGGAAAAGATACTTGACATTGGAAAAGCTCTAGCAAACGAACTACACGATCTTGTGCTATGCTTAGGATTGGGTCTTGTCCATCACATCATTCTTCTAATGATGTGATCCCGTTATCAATGACATCCAATGTCCATAGTCAGGAAACCATGACTATCTGTTGATCAACAAGCTAGTCAACTAGAGGCTCACTAGGGACATATTGTGGTCTATGTATTCACACGTGTATTACGATTTCCGGATAATACAATTATAGCATGAATAAAAGACAATTATCATGAACAAGGAAATATAATAATAATCCTTTTATTATTGCCTCTAGGGCATATTTCCAACAGTTATGATCAGCACTACTAGTTGGAATAGCTTCTACCCACTTAGTAACATAATCAACAGCAACTAAAATATGTGTATACCCATTATAGGAAGGAAACGGTCCCATATAATCAAAGCCCCAAACATCAAATGGTTCAATAACAAGAGAATAATACATAGGCATTTCTTGGCGTCTACTAATATTGCCAATTCTTTGACATTCATCGCAAGACAAGACAAACTTATGGGCATCTTTGAAGAGAGTAGGCCAATAAAAACTGGATTGCAATACCTTATGCGCAGTTCTATCTCCAGCGTGGTGTCCTCCATAAGCCTCGGAGTGACACTTGTGTAGGATCTGTTCCTGTTCATGCTCAGGTACACAACATCTAATAACACCATCTACTCCTTCTTTATAAAGGTGTGGGTCACCCCAGAAGTAATGTCTTAAATCATAGAAAACTTTTTCTTTTGCTGGTACGTGAAACTAGGTGGTATAAATTTAGCAAGAATGTAATTAGCATAATCAGCATACCATGGAGCAGTATGAGAAGCATTTATGACAGCTAATTGTTCATCAGGGAAGCTATCATCAATAGGTAGTGGGTCATCAAGAAAATTCTCTAACCTAGACAAGTTGTCTGCAACAGGGTTCTCATCTCCCTTTCTATCAATAATATGCAAATCAAATTCTTGTAGTAGGAGAACCCATCTAATAAGTCTAGGTTTAGCATCTTTCTTTTTCATAAGATATTTAATAGCAGCATGATCAGTGTGAATAGTTACTTTAGAATCAACAATATAAGGTCTGAACTTATCACAAGCAAATACAACTGCTAAAGAATCTTTTTCAGTAGTAGCATAATTTCTCCGAGCACTGTCTAGAGTTTTACTAGCATATTGAATAACATTTAATTTCTTATCAACTCTTTGTCCTAGAACAACACCTACAACATAATCACCAGCATCACACATAATTTCAAAGGGTAAATTCCAATCAGGTGGCTGAACAATAGGTGCAGAAATCAAAGCTTTCTTAAGTTTTTCAAATGCTTCTACACAATCATCATCGAAGACAAAAGGAATATCTTTTTGTAAGAGATTAGTCAGAGGCTTAGAAATTTTAGAGAAGTCTTTAATGAACCTCCTATAAAAACTAGCATGACCAAGGAAACTTCTTATACCTTTAATGTCCTTGGGACACAACATCTTTTCAGCATCAACTTTAGCTTTGTCAACTTCAATACCTCTTTCAGAAATTTTATTCCCCAAGACAATACCTTCATTAACCATAAAGTGGCACTTCTCCCAATTCAAGACAAGACTAGTTTCTTCACATCTCTGCAAAACTTGATCAAGGTTGCTCAAGCAATCATCAAAAGAAGATCCATAAACGGAGAAATCATCCATGAAAACCTCAACAATATTTTCACAGAAGTTAGAGAATATAGCCATCATGCATCTTTGAAAGGTAGCAGGTGCATTACATAAACCAAAAGGATACGCTCTAAGCAAAGGTACCGAAAGGGCAAGTAAAAGTGGTCTTTTCTTGATCCTCTTTTGATACACGTATTTGGGAGAAACTAGAGTAACCATCTAGAAAGCAAAAAATGTGTATGTTTGGATAATCTTTCTAGCATTTGATCAATAAAAGGTAAGGGGTAATGATCTTTTTTAGTATCTTTATTTAATTAGCGGAAATCAGTTACCATCCTATAACCTGTAACAATTCTTTGCGGGATCAATTCATCTTTATCATTAGGAACGACAGTGATACCTCCCTTCTTAGGGACACAATGGACATGACTTACCCACTGACTATCAGCAACGGGATAAATTATACCTGCCTCCAGGAGCTTTAGTATTTCTTTTCTTACCACTTCTTTCATCTTAGGATTTAACCGTCGTTGGTGATCAACAACCGGTTTAGCGTCTTTCTCCAATTTTATCTTGTGCTGGCATAGAGTGGGACTAATGCCCTTAAGATCATCAATAGTATATCCAATAGCAGCACAATGCTTCTTCAGAGTTTTCAATAATTTCCCCTCTTCCCGCTCTGAAAGGTTAGCACTAATAATAACAAGATATATCTTATTTTCACCAAGATAAGCATATTTAAGAGTACCAGGTAGTGGTTTAAGCTCAAACACGGGATCACCCTTGGGTGGTGGAGGATCCCCTAGAATTTCAACAGGCAAGTTGTGTTTCAAAATGGGTCCCTGTTTAAAGAATACATCATCTATCTCCCTTCTTTCATTCATAAACATATCATTTTCATGGTCTAGCAAATATTGCTCTAAAGGATCATTAGGATGCACGACAATAGAAGTAAGACCAATAATTTCATCCTTACTAGGCAATTCTTTATCATGGGGTTGTTTACGAAAATTTAGCAAAATTAAATTCATGAGACATATCCCCCAAACCAATAGTAACAACATCCTTTTTACAGTCTATCCTAGCATTAACAGTATTCAAGAAGGGTCTACCAAATATGGTGGGACAAAAGCTATCTTGTGGGGAACCAAGAACAAGAAAATCAGCAGGATATTTAACTTTCCCACACAAGACTTCAACATCTCTAACAATCCCAACTGGTGAAATAGTATCTCTATTGGCAAGCTTAATTGTAACATCAATTTCTTCTATCTCAGCAGGTGCAATATCATGCATAATTTCTTTGTATAAGGAATGAGGTATTGCACTTGCACTAGCACCCATATCACATAAGCCATGATAACAATGATCTCCTATTTTAACAGAAATAACAGGCATGCCTACAACAGGTCTATGTTTATTTTTAGTATTGGGTCTAGCAATTCTAGCAGTTTCATCACAGAAGTAAATAACATGCCCATCAATATTATCATCCAAGAGATCTTTGACCATAGCAATACTAGGTTTAACTTTAATTTGCTCAGGTGGTGTAGGTGTTCTAGTATTACTCTTACGAACCACAATTGAAGCTTTAACATGATCCTTTATCCTAACAGGGAAAGGTGGTTTCTCAATATAGGTAGTAGGAACAATAGGATCATTATAAGTGATAGTCTTTACTTCAACTTTAATAGGTGCAACTACTTTTACTTCAATGGGAGGATTATATTTAAACCACTTCTCCTTAGGGAGGTCAACATGAGTAGCAAATGATTCACAAAAAGAAGCTACTATCTCAGAGTCAAGTCCATATTTAGTGCTAAATTCACGAAAAGCATCGGTATCCATAAAAGATTTAACACAATCAAACTTAGGTGTTATACCTGACTCCGTACCTTCGTCAAGATCCCAATCTTCAGAGTTGTGTTTAATTCTTTCCAATAAATCCCATCTAAATTCAATAGTCTTCATCATAAAAGATCCAGTACAAGAATCGAGCATGGAGCGATTGTTGAGAGAAAGCCGAGCATAAAAAATTTGAATAATAATTTCTCTTGAGAGCTCATGATTGGGGCATGAATATAACATTGATTTAAGCCTCCCCCAAGCTTGAGCTATGCTTTCTCCTTCGCGAGGCCAAAAATTATATATATAATTACGATCACGATGAACAAGATGCATAGGATAAAATTTCTGATGAAATTCCAATTTCAATTGGGTGTAGTTCCATGATCCCATATCATCACATAGCCTAAACCATGTCAATGCCTTTCCCTTCAAAGATAAAGGAAAGACCTTCTTCTTGATAACATCCTCGGGCATACCTGCAAGCTGAAATAATCCACAAACTTCATCCACATAGATTAGGTGCAAATCGGGATGTAATGTTCCATCTCCCTGTAAACGGATTAGCTAGCAGTTTCTCTACCATACCCGAAGGAATTTCAAAGTAAAAATTTTCAGTAGGTTTAGTAGGTTGAGGAGCAACTCTTTGCTCTACTTGTTGGGGTGAAGATACCACTAACAAGCCCCTCAAAGGATTATGTTCCATAGTGACAAGTGACAGTAAATTTCAGCACACTATATAACATTTTCCTTACCAAGTTCCACTTACCAAAGGCGCTTCACTCCCCGACAATGGCGCCAGAAAAGAGTCTTGATGACCCACAAGTGCAGGGGATCGATTGTAGTCTTTTCGATAAGTAAGAGTGTCTAACCCAACGAGGAGCAGAAGGAAATGACAAGCAGTTTTCAGTAAGGTATTGTCTGCAAGCACTGAAATTATCGGTAACAGATAGTTTTGTGATAAGGTAATTTGTAACGGGTAACAAGTAACAAAAGTAAATATAGTACAGCAAGATGGCCAATCCTTTTTGTAGCAAAGGACAAGCCTGGACAAATTCTTATATAGAGAAAAGCGCCCCCGAGGACACATGGGAATTATCGTTAAGCTAGTTTTCATCATGCTTATATGATTCGCGTTCGTTACTTTGATAATTTGGTATCTGGGTGGACCGGTGCTTGGGTACTGCCCTTTCGTAGACAAGCATCCCACTTATGATTAACCCCTATCGCAAGCATCTGCAACTACAAAAGAAGTATTAAGGTAAACCTAGCTAACCATAGCATGAAACATATGGATCCAAATCAGCCCCTTACGAATTAACTCATAAACTAGGGTTTAAGCTTCTATCACTCTAGCAACCCATCATCTACTTATTACTTCCCAATGCCTTTCCTCTAGGCCCAAGCAATGGTGAAGTGTCATGTAGTCGACGTTCACATAACACCACTAGAGGAGAGACAACATACATCTCATCAAAAATATCGAACGAATACCAAATTCACATGACTACTTATAGTAAGACTTCTCCCATGTCCTTAGGAACAAACGTAACTACTCACAAATCATATTCATGTTCATAATCAGAGGGGTATTAATATGCATATAGGATCTGAACATATGATCTTCCACCGAATAAACCAACTAGCATCAATTACAAGGAGTAATCAACACTACTAGCAACCCACAGGTACCAATATGAGGTTTTGAGACAAAGATCGGATACAAGAGATGAATTAGGGTTTGAGAGGAGATGGTGGAAGATGTTGATGGAGGTTGACCCCCTCCCGCTGAGAGGATCGATGGTGATGACAATGATGATGATTTCCCCCTCCCGGAGGGATGTTTCCCCGACAGAACAGCTCCGCCGGAGCCCTATATTGGTTCCGCCTCGTGGCGGCGATGTTTCATCCCGAAAGCTTGCTTATGATTTTTCCAGTGTGAAAGACTTCATACAGCAGAAGATGGGCACCGGAGGCCTGCCAGGTGGCCCACGAGGCAGGGGGGTGCACCCAGGGGGTAGGGCGCGCCCCCACCCTCATGGACAGGGTGTGGGCCCCCTCTGGTATTTTCTTTGCTCAGTATTTTTTATTAAACCCAAAAACAACTTCCGTGGAGTTTCAGGACTTTTGGAGTTGTGCAGAATAGGTCTCTAATATTTGCTCCCTTTTCCACCCAGAATTCCAGCTGCCGTCATTCTCCCTCTTCATATAAACCTTGTAAAATAATAGAGAATAGGCATAAGTATTGTGACATAACGTGTAATAACAGCCCATAATGCAATAAATATCGATATAAAAGCATGATGCAAAATGGATGTATCAGGACCTTTTCCGGTGTCCCGCCGGAGGGGGATTCGATCACAGAGGGCTTCTACATCAACACCATTACCTCTCCGATGTAGCGTGAGTAGTTTACCATAGACCTACGGGTCCATAGTTATTAGCTAGATGGCTTCTTCTCTCTCTTTTATTCTAAATACCATGTTCTCCTCAATGTTCTTGGAGATCTGTTCAATGTAATATTATTTTGCTATGTGTTTGCCAAGATCCGATGAATTGTGGATTTATGATCAAATTATCTATGAATATTATTTGGTTCTTCTCTAAATTCTTATGTGCATGATTTGATATCTTTGCAAGTGTCTTCGAATTATCGGTTTAGTTTGGCCTACTAGATTTATCTTTCTTGTAATGGGAGAAGTGCTTAGCTTTGGGTTCAATCTTGCGGTATCCTTTCCTAGTGACAGTAGGGGCAGCAAGGCACATATTGTATTGTTGCCATCGAGGATAAAAATATGGGGTTTTCATCATATTGCTTGAGTTAATTCTTGTACATCATGTCATCTTACTTAATGCGTTACTCCGTTCTTTATGAACTTAATACTCTACATGCATGCTGGATAGCAGTCGATGTGTGGAGTAATAGCAGAATCGTTTTGGTCTACTTGACACGGACGTGATGCCTATGTTCATGATCATTGCCTTAGATATCATCATAACTATGCGCTCTTCTATCAATTGCTTGGCAATAATTTGTTCACCCACCGTACTATTTGCTATCTTGAGAGAAGCCACTAGTGAAACCTATGGCCCCTGGGTCTCTTTTCCATAATATTGTTTCTTTTTTACATCTTATTAGTTTCCAATCTACTATTTTGCAATATTTTACTTTCTGATCTATAAACCAAAAATACCAAAAATATTTACTTTACTGTTTATCTATCTTTATCAGATCTCAATTTTGCAAGTAACCGTGAAGGGATTGACAACCCCTTTATCGCGCTGGGGGCAAGTTGTTGATTATTTGTGCAGGTATTCGGTGACTTGTTGTGCGTTGTCTCCTACTGGATTGATACCTTGGTTCTCAAAACTGTGGGAAATACTTACGCTACTTTACTGCATCACCCTTTCCTCTTCAAGGGAAAACCAACGCAAGCTCAAGAGGTAGCAAGAAGGATTTCTAGCGCCTTTGCCCGGGAGATGTACGTCAAGTCAAGCCATACCAAGTACCCATCATAAACTCTTCTCTCTTGCATTACATTATTCGCCATTCGCCTCTCGTCTTCCTCTCCCTGACTTCTAAAACGATTTTCAAAAAGATTTGCCTTTTCTTCGCCTTCTTCCCGTATGTCTTTTTGTTTGTGTTTCCATGTGCCTTCGATTTTCTTGCATCTTTGCTTGCTAAAAATCTATTGATATGGATCCACTTAAAGTGTTCTACTTGGATCATCTTTGATCTATATGTGCTCGTGCTGAAACCCCAACTAGTTTAGTTGAGGGAAAATCATTAGATGAGCATGCTCATTTTGTGCGTCACCGTTTGTCTGAATAAGGGAGACTCTTATGGAATCAAATAAACAGTTTGTTGTGTTATGCTTGGAATCTTTGTGAAATTTATGATTTTACTTGTTGCTCTAAGAACCCTAGATAATGAAATCTTATCTTATGCAAAGGGTGTTTATAGTTACTATGATATCGAACAAATTGAAGAATTTGTTTCTTTTAAGGGTGCTTATGAAGTTGCTTCTTTGATTGAAAAGTATGATATTACTCTCTACAAATCTGAAAATTTTGACATACTTAAAATATTGCTGTGAAAACTATGCTCATAATGTCTATGTCAAAGAATTTACTGAAAGAATGACTATTGCCTTGGAAGAAAATAATGATATGCATGAATCTATAGATAACTATGATTCCGATGATTTGATTAAAATATCCCTTGATGAACATGACGCTTGCTATTCTTCGGGCCATGATGCCAATATTTATGGAGATGAATTTGCTAAAGTCCCTTATGTTAAACATGAGATTGTTGCTATTGCACCCATACTTGATAGTTCCTTCGATAAAGCATGATTGCAATGATGTTATTATAAATTCTATTAATGTCAATTGTGCTAGTAATATGCAAACCCCTAAGCTTGGGGATGCTAGTTTTGCTATGTCCACTACTTGTTGCAATGATCATGATTGGGGTGATTCTTCTTATGATCTTGAAAATTTATTTAAGCCCCATGATGAATATGAGATTAATAGTGTTTGCAATAGTTTTGAAAGTGAGTTTGGAAGAGTGTCCACTTTAGATCCCACATATTCGGATAATGTTCAATCTTATGAAATTTTTGGTAAAGGTGGGTTTGGAGAGGTCATGACTTTAGTTATTGTTAATCCCACTATTTTGGAAGAGTGTCAACTTTGCATGCACGTGGATCGGGTTGAGAATATGTTATGTGATAGCTATATTGTTGAATTTGCTTATGATCCTACATTTAATTATTATGAGAGAGGAAAATATGGTTGTAGAAATTCTCATGTTACTAAATTACCTCTCTTCATGTTGAGATTGTCTATGTTTTATTCTTCTTCCTTGCATATGCTAGTTTTTGTTTGCATTGATAATTTGTTTGCTTATAAAATTCCTATGCATAGGAAGCATGTTAGACTTATATGTGTTTGTCGCATGTTTTATGATGCTCTATTTGTGCTTCAATTCTTGTCTTTCATGTGAGCATCATTAAAATTATTAGTGCCGAGCTAAGGGCGTTAAACAATAGCACTTGTTAGGAGTCAGCCCAATTTTATTTTTGTTCTTTGCTTTTTGTTCCTGTTTAGTAATAAATAATTCATCTAGCCACCTGTTAGATGTGGTTTTATGTTTTAAAGCTTACGGTGATAGTTGTGTTGATCCTGCTGAAAATCAGAAACTTTTGCGCTTAGTAAATTAATTCTGAAAATTCCCAGAAACCTGATTTTAATCTGATTCTTTTTATCTGGATTGGTACACAAATTTATCAGGTTGTCCTAATTTGGATGTATTTTCGGAGTTACATAAGTATTCCAGAGTTACAGATTACTACAGACTGTTCTGTTTTTGTCAGATTCTATTTTTGGCGTGTTGTTTGCTTATTTTGATGAATCTATGTGTAGTATCGGGGGGTATGAACCATGGAGAAGTTGGAATACAGTAGATATTACACCAATATAAATAAAGAATGAGTTTTCAACAGTACCTTAAAGTGGTGATTTATTTTCTTATACTAACGGAGCTCATGAGATTTTCTATTGAGTTTTGTGTTGTGAAGTTTTCAAGTTTTGGGTAAGGATTCGATGGACTATGGAATAAGGGGTGGCAAGAGCCTAAGCTTGGGGATTCCCAAGGCACCTCAAGGTAATATTAAAGGCAACCAAAAGCCTAAGCTTGGGGATGCCCCGGAAGGCATCCCCTCTTTCGTCTTCGTCTATCGGTAACTTTACTTGAGGCTATATTTTTATTCACCACATGATATGTGTTTTGCTTGGAGCGTCTTGTATGATTTGAGTCTTTGCTTTTTAGTTTACTACAATCATCCTTGCTGTACACACCTTTTGGGAGAGACACACATGAATCGTGATTTGTTAGAATACTCTATGTGCTTCACTTATATTTTTTGAGCAAGGCAATATTGCTCTAGTGCTTCACTTATATCTTTTTAGAGCACGGCGGTGGCTTTATTTTATAGAAATTATTGAACTCTCATGCTTCACTTATATCATTTTGAGAGTATTTTAGAACATCATGGTAATTTTCTTGGGTTATAAAACTTGTCCTAATATGATGGGCATCCAAGATCGATATAATAAAAACTTCCATATGAAGTGCATTGAATACTATGAGAAGTTTGATTCTTTATGATTGTTTTGAGATATGAAGATGGTGATATTAGAGTCATGCTAGTGGAGTAATTGCGAATTTGAGAGATACTTGTGTTAAAGTTTGTGATTCCCGTAGCATGCACGTATGGTGAACCTTTATGTGATGAAGTTGGAGCATGATTTATTTATCGCTTGTCTTCCTTATGAGTGGAGGTCAGGATCACGCGATGGTTAACTCCTACCAACCCTTCCCCTAGGAGCACGTGTGTAGTACTTTGTTTTGATGACTTGTAGATTTTTGCAATAAGTATGTGAGTTCCTTATGATTAATGTTGAGTCCATGGATTATACGCACTCTCAACCTTCCACCATTGCTAGCCTCTCTTGTGTCGTGCAACTTTCGCCGGTACCATACACCCACCATTACCTTTCTCAAAACAACCACCATACCTACCTATTATGGAATTTCCATAGCCATTCCGAGATATACTGCCATGCAACTTTCCACTGTTCCGTTTATTATGACACGCTTCATCATTGTCATATTGCTTTGCATGATCATGTAGTTGACATCGTATTTGTGGCAAAGCCACCATTCATAATTCTTTCATACATGTCACTCTTGAATCATTGCACATCCCGGTACACCACCGGAGGCATTCACATAGAGTCATATTTTGTTCTAAGCATTGAGTTGTAATTCTTGAGTTGTAAGTAAATAAAAGTGTGATGATCTTCATTATTAGAGCATTGTCCCATGTGAGGAAAGGATGATGGAGACTATGATTCCCCCACAAGTTGGGTTGAGGCTCCGGACGAAAAATAAAAAAAGAAAAGAAAAGAAAAAAGAGGCCATAAAAAATGAGAAGGCCCAATAAAAAAAATGAGAGAAAAAGAGAGAAGGGACAATGCTACTATCCTTTTACCACACTTGTGCTTCAAAGTAGCACCATGATCTTCATGACAGAGAGTCTCCTATGTTGTCACTTTCATATACTAGTGGGAATTTTACATTATAGAACTTGGCTTGTATATTCCGTGAGCAAGCGAGTTGGATGCACACCCACTTAGTTTCTTTTTGAGCTTTCATACACTTATAGCTCTAGTGCATCCGTTGCAAGGCAATCCCTACTCACTCACATTGATATCTATTAATGGGCATCTCCATAGCCCGTTGATACGCCTAGTTGATGTGAGACTATCTTCTCATTTTTTGTCTTCTCCACAACCACCATTCTATTCCACCTATAGTGCTATGTCCATGGCTCACACTCATGTATTGCGTGAAAGTTGAAAAAGTTTGAAATACTAAAGTATGAAACAATTGCTTGGCTGAAACTGGGGTTGTGCATGATTTAAATATTTTGTGTGATGAAGATAGAGCATAGCCAGACTATATGATTTTGTGGGATAGCTTTCTTTGGCTATGTTATTTTGAGAATACATGATTGCTTTGTTAGTATGCATGAAGTATTATTGTTTTTATGTCAATATTAAACTTTTTTTTGAATCTTTCGGATCGGAACATTCATGCCACAATAAAGAAAATTACATGGATAAATATGTTAAGTAGCATTCCACATGAAAAATTCTGTTTTTATCATTTACCTACTCGAGGACAAGCAGGAATTAAGCTTGGGGATGCTTGATACGTCTGCAACATATCTATAAATTTTGATTGTTCCATGCTATTATATTATCTGTTTTGGATGTTTAATAGGCATTTATATGCTATTTTATATTATTTTTGGGACTAACCTATTAACCTAGGGCCTAGTGCCAGTTTTTGTTTTTTTGTCCATTTTAGAGTTTCGCAGAAAAGGAATACCAAACGGAGTCCAAACGGAATGAAACCTTCGCGATGATATTTCTTGGACCGAAAGGAAACCAAAAGACTTGGAGATGAAGTCGGAGATGCAACGAGACGGCCACGAGGCAGGAGAGCATGCCCAGGGGGGTAGGTCGCGCCCCTACCTCGCAGGCCCCTCGTAGCTCCCCTGACCTAGTTCCTTCGCCTATATATATTCTTATAACCTAAAACATCCAAGAGAGCCAAGAAACCACTTTTCCACCGCCGCAATCTTCTGGACCCATGAGATCCCATCTAGGGACCTTTTCTGGCGTCCTGCTGGAGGGGGATTCGATCACGGAGGGCTTCTACATCAACACCATTACCTCTCCTATGAAGAGTGAGTAGTTTACCACAGACCTACGGGTCCATTATTAGTTAAATGGATTCTTCTCTCTCTTTGATTCTCAATACCATGTTCTCCTTGATGTTCTTGGAGATCTATTCGATGTAATATTATTTTGCGGTGTGTTTTCCGAGATCCGATGAATTGTGGATTTATGATCAAATTATCTATGAATACTATTTGGTTCTTCTCTGAATTCTTATATGCATGATTTGATATCTTTGCAAGTGTCTTCGAATTATCGGTTTAGTTTGACCTACTAGATTTATCTTTCTTGCAATGGGATAAGTGCTTAGCTTTGGGTTCAATCTTGCGGTGTCCTTTCCCAGTGACAGTAGGGGCAGCAAGACACGTATTGTATTGTTGCCATCGAGGATAAAAAGATGGGGTTTTCATCATATTGCTTGAGCTAATTCCTATACATCATGTCATCTTACTTAATGCATTACTCCATTCTTTATGAACTTAATACTCTACATGCATGCTGGATAGCGGTCGATGTGTGGAGTAATAGCAGAATCGTTTTGGTCTACTTGACACGGACGTGATGCCTATGTTCATGATCATTGCCTTAGATATCATCGTAACTATGCGCTCTTCTATCAATTGCTCGACAATAATTTGTTCACCCACCGTACTATTTGCTATCTTGAGAGAAGCCACTAGTGAAACTTGTGGCCCTCGGGTCTCTTTTCCATAATATTGAATCTCTTTTACATCTTACTAGTTTTCGATCTACTATTTTGCAATCTTTTACTTTCCGATCTATAAACCAAAAACACTGAAAATATTTACTTTACCATTTATCTATATTTATCAGATCTCACTTTTACAAGTGACCGTGAAGGGATTGACAACCCATTTATCGCGTTGGGTGCAAGTTGTTGATTGTTTGTGCAGGTATTCGGTGACTTGTGCGTTGCCTCCTACTGGACTGATAAATTGGTTCTCAAAACTGAGGGAAACACTTACGCTACTTTGCTGCATCACCATTTCCTCTTCAAGGAAAAACCAACGCAAGCTCAAAAGGTAGCACCCAACTAGTTTTTCCCAGTTTCAAAAAGGTTCTAGAACCTTCCCATTTTCCTTTGTTTTGTGTTTTTTCCACTTTAGATAAAACAGTTTCATTTCATTTTTTCGTTTCAAAAAACACAAAAAGTTGAAAGACTAGTCTTTTTTTTTGTTTTCCATTTCTTACTTCTTTTCTTTTTAAGTTTCCGAACATCTTATTCTAATCATGTGAACATTTTTTGAAATCTTCGAAAAATTAATCCTGAATTTTATTTAAATTCGGAATGTTTTTTATGTAATCCTAGACATTTTTGAAAATTTGTAAACATTTTTTACAAATGCGTGAACATTTTTTTAAATATTTACCATTTTTCTATTTCGTGAACAATGATTCAAAACTTATTCATTTTTTAATAAGCGAAATTTTTTGGGGGAAAATTTATTAAATTGTTTTTTGTTTGACAATTTTTTTTGTAATGCAAGAACATTTTTTAATCAATATTGTTTTTGAATCGATGAACTTTTATTATAATTCTTGAACCATTTTTGTATCCGCGAACATTTGTTAAAAATCAAGGATATTTGTTTGAATTCATTTACATTCTTTGAATTGCAAACATATTTTTCATGATAACCGAAGTTAAAATTAGAAGCATAGCTCAGAAAACAAAAATGACAAATTTAACATGGAATAGTACATAACATAAGTTGGCTTTAGATTTGGCCTATTATCTCATTGATGCCAAATTTGTCATTTTATATCTCAAGGCTTGTTTTAAATTTTGATATGATTTTTTGTGACAATATATATTGATGTCGTGTGAATGTGCTAGATTTTTTGAAATGTTCTAGAACATTTGATGCACCGCTAGCACCACAAATGTGGGCGCACCGGATATATTCCCCCGGGCTACCACTAACCCTATGGCTGAAGACAAAAACAAAGGGAAAATACACAACTTCTGAGCAAAACCTTCAAGGAGTAATCGCCACGCGTGTGCCATGATGAAGAGTCCAACCGAATGTAGAGCTTGGGACTCTCATCCCCAAAGATGAACTTCGAGCCACCACCTTCAACAAGGACATTGTCGTGAATGTTTCCACGGAAGTGTGTAGACTCGATGAAGATGCTTCTACCATCATCGCGTGTCTGGCTTGCCATGCCACACCTCTAGCCATTGTTGCACCACATTAAATGGATCAACAACATGCATGACTTGACATCACGGAGGACACACTGTGCTTAGCACCTGCCAGGAACAGACATGCCTTATGCCTCCACATCGCCACTGCCGGCGAGGCATGAGTTGACAACTCGTGAACCATCATGTGTAGCACCTTAATGCGTCAAATTGACCCTGAGCTCGCAATGGTGGGGGTGCCCCATACCACCATCGGCCTCAAAACTCCATGGTCACTGTAGAGGACACCCCATAGCACCATCGACCGCGACACACCGAGTTGAAGACCATCACAGAGACAAAGATCCAGCCATCACATCATCCACATGACGACCATGATAACAACAGGCGTCTAATGTCCAGGGCCACTGCTCCAAATGCCGAAGACCTAAGGATCCACAGACGTTGGATGGTTGTGATACTTCAGCATCAAGCGTTGTCGATGTCGGAGAAACCTTCAACTGCCACGCGCCTCCTATGACGTCCCCGGGCGCGGGATCCGGAGATCCTCCACCACTAGAACCGCCATAAGGAGTCGTCATCTGAACCATCATTCCCGACATAAGGGACATCACCGCTACTCTGGGAACCATGCGCCGCCAGTCGGCCGCATCCCCTACCGAGCTACCATCCTTGTGATGTCGCCGGAGCAGCTCGTGTCGTCAGGTGGAACGACCACATAAGGAGGATGTTGCGCCGTTTGCCCCTCCAGACAGCCTCACCATGGCCAGATCCCGCCCTCCCCATCACCAACGGCGCATGCTTTTCCGGGTGACCCGCCTCTAGGGACGGCGAGGGGGAGGGGAGGAAAGAGGGGGCGGTGGCTAGGGGGGGGGCTACTCCCCTAATTACCCTATAGGTGGCGACTCAGGGGGGGCACTCTATGTACTTCCAAGCTGAATCTAAGTTTAACCAAGCAATACAAATCACTTAAATAGATAAAATCTTGTAAGTGATGTAACTGTTCTTTCTTAAATAAAATGTAATTTTTCTCTCTTCAATCTGATACCCCCTCCCCCCTGAGGTGGATTCTCAAGATAGCCTAAGTATTATAGTGGGTGAACAAATTACTGTCGAGCAATAGATAGAAAAGTGCATAATTATGAGAATATCTAGGCATGATCATGTATATAGGCATCACGTCCGTGACAAGTAGATCGAAACGATTCTGCATCTACTACTATTACTCCACACATCGACCGCTATCCAGTATGCATCTAGAGTATTAAGTTCATAAGAACAGAGTAACGCATTAGGCAAGATGACATGATGTAGAGGGATAAACTCAAGCAATACGATATAAACCCCATCTTTTTATCCTCGATGGCAACAATAGAATACGTGCCTTGCTGCCCCTGCTGTCACTGGGAAAGGACACCACAAGATTGAACCCAAAGCTAAGCACTTCTCCCATTGCAAGAAAGATCAATCTAGTAGGCCAAACCAAACTGTTAATTCAAAGAGACTTGCAAAGATAACCAATCATACATAAAAGAATTCAGAGGAGATTCAAATATTTCTCATAGATAAACTTGATCATAAACCCACAATTCATCGGATCTCAACAAACACACCGCAAAAAGAGTTACATCGAATATATTTCCAAGAAGATCGAGGAGAACATTGTATTGATATTCAAAGAGCGAGAAGATGCCATCTAGCTAATAACTATGGACCCGAAGGTCTGTGGTAAACTACTCACAACTCGGGGAGGCCTTGGCATTGATGTAGAAGCCCTCTGTGATTGATTCCCCCTCCGATAGAGCATCAGAAAAGGCTCCAAGATGGGATCTCACGGGAACAGAAGGTTGCGACGGTGGAAATAGGGTTTCGTGGTGCTCCTGGATGTTTTCGGGGTACGTAGATATATATAGGCGAAGGAAGTCGGTCAGGGGAGCCACGAGGGACCCACGAGGGTGGGGGGCGCCCCCACCCCCCTAGGGCGCGCCCTGGACCCTCGTGGCCTCCTCGTTTGCTTCTTGACGTCCATTCCAAGTCTCCTGGATTGTGTTTGTTCCAAAAATAACTCTGCCGAAGGTTTCATGCCGTTTGGACTTTGATATTCCTTTTCTGCAAAACACTGAAATAGGCAAAAAACCACAATTTGGGTTGGGCCTCCGGTTAATAGGTTAGTCCCAAAAATGATATACAAGTGTTTAGTAAAGCCCATAAACATCCAAAACAGGTAATATAATAGCATGGAACAATAAAAAATTATAGATACATTGGAGACATATCAAGCATCCCCAAGCTTAATTCCTGCTCGTCCTCAGGTAGGTAAATGATAAAAATAGAATTTTTGATGTGGAATGCTACCTAGCATATTTCTCAATGTAACTTTCTTTATTGTGGCAAGAATGTTCAGATCCAAATGATTCAAAATAAAAGTTTAATATTGACATAAGAGTAATAATACTTTAAGCATACTAACAAAGTAATCATGTCTTCTCAAAATAACATGGCCAAAGAAAGCTATCCCTACAAAATCATATAGTCTGGCTATGCTCTATCTTCATCACACAAAATATTTAAATCATGCAACCCCGATGACAAGCCAAGCAATTGTTTCATACTTTTGATGTTCTCAAACTTTTTCAATTTTCACGCAATACATGAGCATGAGCCATGGACATAGCACTATATGTGGAATAGAATGGTGGTTGTGGAGAAGACAAAAAAAGGAGAAGATAGTCTCAAATCAACTAGGCGTATCAACGGGCTATGGAGATGCCCATCAATAGATATAAATGTGAGTGAGTAGGGATTGCCATGCAACGGGTGCACTAGATCTATAAGTGTATGAAAGCTCAACAAAAGAAACTAAGTGGGTGTGCATCCAACTTGCTTGCTCACGAAGACCTAGGGCATTTTGAGGAAGCCCATCATTGGAATATACAAGCCAAGTTCTATAATGAAAAATTCCCACTAGTATATGGAAGTGACAACATAGGAGACTCTCTATCATGAAGATCATAGTGCTACTTTGAAGCACAAGTGTGGAAAAGGATAGTAACATTGTCCCTTCTCTCTTTTTCTCTTATTTTTTTATTTTGGTGGGCTTCTTTGGCCTCTTTCTTGATTTGGGCTTCTTTGGCCTCTTTTATTTTTCATAAAGTCCGGAGTCTCATCCCGACTTGTGGGGGAATCATAGTATCCATCATCCTTTCATCACTTGGGACAATGCTCTAATAATGAAGATCATCACACTTTTATTTACTTACTCCTTCTGTTCCAAAATAGATGACCCAACTTTGTACCAAGTTAGTACAAGGTTGGGTCATCTATTTTGGAACGGAGGGAGTACAGCTCAAGAATTACAACTCAATACTTAGAACAAAATATGCCTCTATGTGGATGCCTCTGGCGGTGTACCGGATATGCAATGAATCAAGAGTGTCATGTATGAAAGAATTATAAAGGTGGCTTTGCCACAAATACTATGTCAACTACATGATCATGCAAAAGCAATATGACAATGATGGAGCATGTCATAATAAACAGAACAGTGGAAAGTTTGCATGCCAATATATCTCGGAATGTCTATGGAAATGCCATAATAGGTACGTATGGTGGCTATTTTGAGGAAGGTATATGGTGGGTGTATGGTACCGGCGAGAGTTGCGCGACACAAGAGAGGCTAGCAATGGTGGAAGGCTGAGAGTGCGTATGATCTATGGACTCAACATTAGTCATAAAGAACTCATATTCTTATTGCAAAAATCTACAAGTTATCGAAACAAAGTACTACGCGCATGCTCCTAGGGGGATATATTGGTAGGAAAAGACCATCGCTCGTCCCCGACCGCCACTCATTAGGAAGACAATCAATAAATAATTCATGCTCCAACTTCATCACATAAACTACACCATGCACCAAAATTCCCTACTGATGTTTGTTGGGAAAAGGTCACTATTGCCGACCCACATTCAGCCATGAAAATTTCTAACGGACTGTGGGTCGGGAAAACTCTGTACGGTGACCTGCGGTCGGTCGGGAATGCTACCACGTGTACCGTCCAAGTGTCTGTTGGGAATTCTTTTATGGCCCATGGACCATCGGTCGGTAAATAACCCCGACCAACAGCTCGATGCTATGGGCCTTTGGGGCACGAACATCCAATTTTTCAGCGCGAATGGCCGGCCCAGCCCACGAATTTTTTCTTCCAAAATCAACATACAGTCACACCACGCACACATCAGCCAAATCCCTAGCTTTCCTTCGTACGCATTCGTTCCCCATGCCGGTCAATATCCGCGCCGCCGCCTCCACACCGGCCGATCTCCGCGCCGCCGCCTCCACGCCGGTCGATCTCCACGCCTCCGCCCCCACGCCGGTCGATCCACACGCCTCCCACCGCCGCCCGACGACGACCGGGGCTTCCTCCAATCGATCCCCACCCCGCCCACCACCGCCCAACGCCATCGATCTTGCCCCTCCGGCCGTGGTGAAGCACTCCCCAGAGGCACTGCTGCTCGTGGTGTCCAACCCCGTCGACGTCCTCACCTACCTCGCCTTGAAGCTTCCAGGGCTTCCTCCAATCGATCCCCATCCCGTCCCACCGCCGCCCAATGCCATAGATCTTGCCCCTCCGGTCGTGGTGAAGCACTCCCTGGAGGCACTGCTGCTCGTGGTGTCCAACTCCGTCGACGTCCTCACCTACCCCGTCGACGTTCGAGGTGAGCGGCGTCATCTGCTCTGGTACCAACCTCGATGTCTCCAGGATCTGGTTCGTCATCAACGAGCCCTCCTCCATCAACGCGCAGGATGTGCAGGTAACTTACTAGGCCCGGATCCATCCATGAATCCATTGGCCTCTTGCTCCCCGGATGAAAATTTCTCAGGTTCATAGAGATACTTTACGAGTATTCGTTTTTTTCGAAAGTCTAACTTGTTACTAATCTGTTCGATGGTTTCCAGAAGAAGGGAGCATATGTAACAGGCCTTCCAGATACTCTTCATGTTACTGATTTTCTCATGGAAAATTCTTCATTGCCATATATATTTTCTGTTGACATACCATTAAGCATCAGTACTGTATTTTGATTCTTTTTCTCGATTATAGAAGATGTTGTTTGTCCAGCCTATACTCATGTTTAATTTCCCCATAGTTTTCTTCCTTATTTTCTTTCCCATGTAATTATTATGTAGTTATTCTACATTCTGCGTAGTACTAATCAGATTCAAGGCAGTAGTTATATCGTTAATTAGTTGTTGCAATTTCTGCTACATATATATGTAGATTTGTGAAAGTATTTCTAAACATGTTACCATGTTTAATGGAAGAAATCCTACAAATGAAATAAGAATAATGTTAGGTAAGGTGTCGGGGGTGTCCTGCCTCCTCTGTTCAATTTACACTGCTTCCAGTGTCCTCACATAATAAATCTAAATTAAATAAAGTCGATATATTATTATATCTTCTGGACCAAATGATCTCCGTGTTATGAATATTTATCTAGAATAGTATGTCCTTAATCAAAATTCCATGTATATTAAATGATGGAAGTAGTAGAATCTTCATTGGAGTGTTTTATAGTTTCATTTATCAGAGACAATACTGCTTGAAAGTATTCTAATTCCACTGAGGGTGAATGAATTTTAATCAGGAGTGTTGTGCTGCAGGATTCCCAGCCCACCCCAGCATCCCCTTCAACCCTGAACTGGTTTACTGTTGCGCCTCTGCAACCTTACAGGCCGCCACAGTCGATGCAGCAGCTAGCAGCAAGGCCCATTGTCATCACCGCGCATCCCAGGTTCATCTGCTTGCTGCTGTTTCGGCCATCGCTGAAACCAACCAGGAGTTAGTGGCCTCAAAGCACCAAGGTATAATAAGCTTTCTTCTTCATAGGTCATCACTTCCTAATCCTAGTTCAGTTCACTACATAATCCTAGTTCACTTCATAGGTCATCACTTTGTAATCCTAGTTCAGTTCACTTCAATATTCCTTTTATTTTAGTAATGGGGCATCATATTATTAAATATTTTTTGTTCTCTACACAGTGAATGAAAACTAGGTATTTGGAGGTTTTCTTCTCTGTTTTGCATAACTGACATGCAATTTGTTCCATCTCTTTTCTTTTCTAGAAGCAACCAAGATATATCTTACATGAGGGTGTTACCCACTATTACTCTCAAGAGAGTCCAGATTAGGACATCAGCTTGTTAGAACTCTATAAATGATGTTGTATTATGACGCAGTCTACTAATCAATGATTTTGTATTATCAAGAAATTTGTCATACTAGTAGCTTATTCCATGATGCAGTCTGCTAATATAGCTTACTGCACAATATTTTAAACTAGGTTGGTCACAATTGTTAGTTTGTTAATGGCTTCATGTATGCATCTCAAGCGCCTCTCCTTCATCAGGTAAAATGTCAACCTGAAAATCGTCTAGGAAGCAGGGTACATCCCCAAGAGCCTCAATTGCAGGTAAAGATAATAAAAAACAACTCTGTAACTTTCTAAGCAACACACGAGTAGAAAATTGTTGTATGCAGAAGTGATGCTAGACATGCTTGTGTTTTTTGTGTATATTAATCCGACGGAACTATATGACCCTAATGATGGGTCTTGGATGCACTACTTTAACCTAAAATTTAACCTGAAGAGCATCTTATTTGTGCCCTGTTTCCAGAATATTTTAAATATCTGAATGTTATGACAAATGAAATCAAACCATTTCTTGTACCACTGGTGGTTTAATGTCTCCATTGTTCCCATTCGAGTGGCCTCATAGTTTTCTGAGCAAGAAATATGATCTGGAGAAGCAAATGCCAAATTCATCTGTTCGGACTGAAGTTGCAAAAGTAACTAGAAGTGATCATTTTTTCTGTGCACCAGCTCTCTTCTAGTAGAACAAAATCTATACTGCTGGTTTTTCATGTTTGTTTGCAGTTAGACAATTATCACTATATATTTATATAAATGTATATTGATACTTCTTATATTTATATTAAGGACCCCTGGGTTCATAGTTACTGTACACCTTCTACTCAATATTTGACAGAGTAAGAAAAGATTGTTGATAAATATGTTGCTCTGAACCTTGGCTTATTAAGTGGCGGAGCTTTGACAGGGCGAACCTGGGCACCCCAGGTCATTTACTTAGAAGATGAGCACTCCACCAGGCTGTTTGTAGTAAACAACTTTGGCGATGCTCACGACAGGCAGTGACGCTATGTGATGGTGTCGAGCGTTGTTTAGGAAAGCAGAACATCATCAACTCTGCCTCACATCTTCCACTAGTGTTGTCCGATGGTAATTTACTTGTATCCTTCCTATTGATGTACTGTAGTGTAGTCTGATTCTTTTGATTTTGCTTTTTTATTAGTTTTGATTCATGTTGGAAAAAGTTCTAATTAGCTCATACGATTTTGCACTAAATGGAAAGGTAAAACTATGTGGTTAAGTAGTATTTTGGTACTTCCTCAAAAGAAGGTTGTATTTTGGTAGTTCTTTGTTTTGGAGAAGCTTTTATATGTAATTGGTGTTAGAAATGTATTCTGTAAGCAGATAGGATCAATATGCTTAACATGATACAAATTGCAACTTGTGGTCGTACTTTGGTATTTCAAAAATAAAATCATATCATTTTGTAGCCCCCCTCCCCCCTGAAATTTTTGTTCTGATTTTGAAAAATAGGAAACCTAGAGAGGCTAGAGTTTGTGCAGATGCAGAATATTAACTTGGGATTTTTACTTGTAGATGTTCAAGCTAGAGGATGTTCTGCAATGAGATGTAGAATGAAGGATTTGATGTCAAGTACGAGAACGATTCAAGGATGTTGGTGGAAGGCTGTGAGGATGGGTATGTAGTTGCCCACTACAAGGAGCCAAGGCAGATGATGTGCCTCTTAGAAAAATTCCAGTAAACAACACTAGGAATTTTTGCTCTCGGACAATGAACCATAATGTCTCCTCTATTTCATTAGTTACATCAGTTTATAGGAAACTTGGATGGTCATTGGTTCATAACATATGCACTATTTATATGTAAAAATTAATGAATGTGTGTTATAATTGTTTGGTTCTGATATATTATTCTTGATCGACATGAATGTTACTACTATGAATTATGTAACTTGATTGATGTTCTGATGGTAAAGTGAAATGTAGCTATGTGAGAGGAAATAGAAGATTGTCCATCGTCTGGGAAAGGCCCATGAGGCCCAACGGTATGTTGGTCGGGAAAGATTACCCTATGTGGTAGTCGGTCGGGAAAGGTCCATGGTAGCCTTGTCAGATAGTCGGTCGGGAAAGATTACCCTATCAGATGGTCGATCGGGAAAAGCCCATGACAGCCCCAACAGACTGTCGGTCGGGAAAGGCCCATGGTAGGCCCAACAAATTGTTGGTCGGGAAAGATACTCCTTGGCCAACAAGCAGTCGGTCGGGAAAGGGCTTTCCCGTCTGGACTTTCCCCAACATACCTTGTTGGTCAGCAATACTTTTTCCCGACCGACTGTTTGTTGTTATAACTTGTATTCCCAGCCAACTTGGCTGTCGGGGATGCAGTGTTGTGGTGTAGTGATAACGGTTCACCATACGTGCATGCTATGGGAATCACAAACTTTTAACACAAGTATTCCTCAAATTCACAACTACCCAACTAGCATGACTCTAATATTACCATCCTCATATCTCAGAACAATCATCAAGCATCAAATTGATCATAGCATTCAATGCACTTTATATGATAGTTTTTATTATACCCAACTTGGATGCCCATCATATTAGGACTAATTTTATAACCAAAGCAAATACCATGCTGTTCTAAAAGACTCTCAAAATAATATAAGTGAAGCATGAGAGATCAATAATTTCTACAAAATAAAACCACCGCCGTGCTCTAAAAATATATAAGTGAAGCACTAGAGTAAAATTGTCTAGCTCAAAAGGTATAAGTGAAGCACATAGAGTATTCTAATAAATTCCGATTCATTTGTGTCTCTCCAAAAAGGTGCATACAGCAAGGATGATTGTGGTAAACTAAAACGCAAAGACTCATATCATACAAGATGCTCCAAGCAAAACACATATCATGTGGTGAATAAAAATATAGCTCCAAGTAAAGTTACCGATAGACAAAGCCGAGAGAGGGGATGCCTTTCAGGGCATCCCCAAGATTAGGCTTTTAGTTGTCCCTGAATTTACCTTGGGGTGCCTTGGGCATCCCCAAGCTTAGACTCTTGCCACTCCTTATTCCATAATCCATCAAATCTTTACCCAAAACTTGAAAACTTCACAACACAAAACTCAACAGAAAATCTCATGAGCTCCGTTAGTGCAAGAAAGCAAACCACTACTTTAAGGTACTGCAATGAACTTATTATTTATTTATATTGGTGTTAAACCTACTGTATTCCAACTTCTCTATGGTTCATACCCCCGATACTAGCCATAAATTCATCAAAATAAGCAAACAACACACGAAAAACAGAATCTGTCAAAATTAGAACAGTCTGTAGAAATATGTAACTTTTGAATACTTATAGAACTGTAAAAATCCTACCAAAATAGGAAGTCCTCGAAAATTTGTCTATTAATCTACTGCAAAAATAATCAACTAAACATCACGTTCCTGTGATTTATTAAAATTATTCTCATATGCGCAAAAGTTTCTGTTTTTCAGCAAGATCAAATTAACTATCACCCAAGATGATCCTATAGGTTCTACTTGGCACAAACACTAATTAAAACATAAAACCACATATAAACAGAGGCTAGATGAATTATTTATTACTAAACAGGAACAGAAATAAAGGAACAAAAATAAAATTGGGTTGCCTCTCAACAAGCGCTATCGTTTAACGCCCCTAGCTAGGCATAAAAGCGAGAATAGATCTAAGTATTGGTATATTTGGTATTCAAATCATAAGTGGCTCTCATAATAGATTCATAAGGTAATTTGATTTTCTTTCTAGGAAAGTGTTCCATGCCTTTCCTTAATGGAAATTGGAATCTAATATTTCCTTCTTTCATATCAATAATTGCACCAATCGTTCTAAGGAAAGGTCTACCAAGAATAAAAGGACATGAAAGATTGCAATCTATATCAAGAACAATAAAATCTAAGGGCACATAATTCCTATTTGCAACAATAAGAATATCATTAATTCTTCCCATAGGTTTTTAATAGTGGAATCTGCAAGGTGCAAGTTTAAAGGGCAATCATCAAATTCACGGAAACCTAACACATCACACAAAGTTTTTGGAATCGTGGAAATGCTAGCACCCAAATCACACAAAGCATAGCATTCATGATCTTTAATTTTAATTTTAATAGTAGGTTCCCACTCATCATAAAGTTTTCTAGGGATAGAAACTTCCAGTTCAAGTTTTTCTTCATAAGATTGCATCAAAGCATCAACGATATGTTTAGTAAAAGCTTTATTTTGACTATAAGCATGAGCAGAATTCAACACGGATTGCAACAAGGAAATACAATATACTAAAGAACAATTATCATAATTAAATTCCTTGAGATCCAAAATAGTGGGTTCATTGCTATGTAAAGTTTTAACCTCTCCAATCCCACTTTTACCAAATTTAGCATCAAGATCTAAGAACTCCGAATCATTGGGACGCCTTTTAACTAAAGTTGAATAATCTCCAGTCCCATCATTATCAAGATTAATATTGCAAAACAAAGATTTAATAGGAGACACATCAATCAATTTTAGATCTTCATCATTATTATCATGAAAACTAGAAGAACACGCTCTTACAAAGCAACCTTTCTTAGCACGCATTCTAGCGGTTCTTTCCTTGCACTCATCAATGGAAATTCTCATGGCTTTGAGAGACTCATTGATATCATGCTTAGGTGGAATAGATCTAAGTTTCAAAGAATCAACATCAAGAGAAATTCTATCCACGTTCCTAGCCAATTCATCAATCTTAGGCAATTTTTCTTCAATCAAAGCATTGAAATTCTTTTGAGACATCATAAATTCTTTAACACTAATCTCAAAATCAGAGGGCATCTTATTAAAATTTCCATAAGAGTTGTTGTAGGAATTTCCATAATTATTAGAGGAATTACTAGGGAAGGGCCTAGGATTAAAGTTTCCTCTATACGCGTTGTTACCAAAATTATTCCTACCAAAAAAATTCACATCCATAGATTCATTATTATTCTCAATCAAAGTAGACAAAGGCATATCATTAGGATCAATAGGAGCACTCTTATTAGCAAACAATCTCATAAGTTCATCCATCTTTCCACTCAAAACATTAATCTCTTCTATCGCATGAACTTTTTTACTAACAGATCTTTCGGTGTGCCATTGAGAATAATTAACCATAATATTATCTAGGAGTTTAGTAGGTTCTCCTAAAGTGATCTCCATAAAAGTGCCTCCCGGGGCCGAATCTAAAAGATTTCTAGAAGCAAAATTCAATCCGGCATAAATTTTTTGTATGATCATCCATAAATTTAAACCATGTGTAGGGCAATTGCGAATCATTAATTTCATCCTCTCCCAAGATTGTGCAACATGCTCATGATCAAGTTGCTTAAAATTCATAATATAATTTCTAAGAGAGATGATCTTAGGGGGAGGAAAATACTTAGAGATAAAAGCATCTTTGCACTTATTCCATGAATCAATACTATTTTTAGGCATAGACGAAAACATAGTTTAAGCATGATCTCTAAGTGAAAACAGAAATAACTTCAATTTAACAATATCATTATCCAAGTCTTTCTTCTTTTGCATATCACACAAATCAACAAAGTTGTTTAGATGAGTAGCGGTATCTTCACTAGGAAGGCTAGAGAGTTGATCTTTCATGACAAGATTCAACAAAGCAGCATTAATTTCACAAGATTCAGCATCGGTTAGAGGAGCAATAGGAGTGCTAAGGAAATAATTATTGTTGGTATTGGAAAAGTCACACAATTTAGTATTATCTTGAGCCATCGTGACAAGCAATCCAACACACAAGCACACAAGAGGCAAGCGAAAAAGAGACAAACGGAAAAGAGAGGGCGAATAAAACGGCAAGGGTGAAGTGGGGAGAGGAAAATGAGAGGCAAATGGCAAATAATGTAATGCGAGGGAGAAGAGTTTGTGATGGGTACTTGGTATGTCTTGACTTGTTTGAAGACCTCACCGGCAACGGTGCCAGAAATCCTTCTTGCTACCTCTTGAGCACTGCGTTGGTTTTCCCTTGAAGAGGAAAGGGTGATGCAGCAAAGTAGCATAAGTATTTCCCTCAGTTTTGAGAACCAAGGTATCAATCCAGTAGGAGGCTACACTCAAGTCCCTCGTACCTACACAAACAAACAAGAACCTCGCAACCAATGCAATAAAGGGGTTGTCAATCCCTTCACGGCCACTTGCGGAAGTGAGATCTGATAGAGATAATAAGATAAGATAAATATTTTTGGTATTTTTATAATATAGATTGGAAAGTAAAGATTGCAAAATAAAGTAGATCAGAAACTTATATGATGGAAAATAGATCCAGGGGCCATAGGTTTCACTAGTGGCTTCTCTCAAGATAGCATAAGTATTATAGTGGGTGAACAAATTACTGTCGAGCAATTGATAGAAAAGTGCATAATTATGAGAATATCTAGGCATGATCATGTATATAGGCATCACGTCCGTGACAAGTAGATCGAAACAATTCTGCATCTACTACTATTACTACACACATCGACCGCTATCAAGCATGCATCTAGAGTATTAAGTTCATAAGAACAGAGTAACGCATTAGGCAAGATGATATGATGTACAGGGATAAACTCAAGCAATATGATATAAACTCCATCTTCTTATCCTCGATGGCAACAATACAATACGTGCCTTGCTACCCCTGCTATGACTAGGAAAGGACACCGCAAGATTGAACCCAAAGCTAAGCACTTCTCCCATTGCAAGAAAGATCAATCTAGTAGGCCAAACCAAACTGATAATTCAAAGAGACTTGCAAAGATAACCAATCATACATAAAAGAATTTAGAGGAGATTCAAACATTTCTCATAGATAAACTTGATCATAAACCCACAATTCATCGGATCTCCACAAACACACCGCAAAAAGAGTTACATCAAATAGATCTCCAAGAAGATCAAGGAGAACATTGTATTGAGATTCAAAGAGAGAGAAGAAGCCATCTAGCTAATAACTATGGACTCGAAGGTCTATGGTAAACTACTCACAACTCATAGGAGAGGCCTTGGTGTTGATGTAGAAGCCCTACGTGATCAATTCCCCCTCTGGCAGAGCGCCCGAAAAGGCTCCAAGATGGGATCTCACGGGAACAGAAGGTTGCGGCAGTGGAAATAGGGTTTCGTGGCGCTCCTGGATGTTTTCGCGGTACGTAGATATATATACACTACTAGGAAAAGGGCTATAGATGATATGGCCTCTAATGGCGCACCAGATATGTGGTGCGCCACTACTATATAGCAGTGGTGCCCATGTGTCAGTGCTCCATTAGTGTGATAGACACTAATGGCACACCAGACACACGGTGCGCCACTAGTAACACATTTTCCCCCAAAAATACTAATGGTGCACCAGGTTTCAGTGTGCCATTACTAGTTAAACTAGTAATGGCGCACCAGCCACAGAGTGCGCCACTACTATAAATTTATCTTTTTTTGCAAAATTACTAATGGCACACCACCAGCTGGTGCGCCATTAGTAACCAGGGTTACTAATGACGCATGTGTAGATGGTGCGCCATTAGTAACTTGGGACCTGCTAGATATTTTGGACAGCCGCACCTACACACTCACTTTCCCCACTTCATTCTCTCCACCTCCTCCTCCAAGCTTGTCTCGGCTGCCTCCTCCTCCTCACCTCATTTGCACCATAGATTCATCCAAATTAAGTGGTTAAATTACCTTTTTTTGATAGGTAAGTAAGGGGAAAGCTATCTTTATGTTGTAGATCTACTTTTTTTCTCCGTCCAACAACGTGCACATGCACTTTTTATGGCCTAGCTAGATCTATGTATATTTGTGGTGTTGCATATGTTTGTGGTGTTGCATATATGTTTGTGTTTGCAGGTACCGGTATTTGAAATGCGATAGTTGCCAGTATTTTGCCGGAATGTTGATTCATTTCCGTTTTGGCGAGAATTTTGGCACTATGCATTCTTTTTGGTCCTATTTTTAGGCAAAGTCATGCCAAATTTTTTCTTGGTTCTAAAATATCGTTTTGCTCTACCCCGCAGGCGACCATGGTCCGCACGATGACCGAAGGCATTGTGAATAGGTTTTTGAGCTCCACGAAGGCCGAGATGCTTCAAAAGAACGAGAGGGAGATAAGATGTCTGTGTTGAAGATGCAAGCTGAGGAGCCTTATGGACCCGGATTCCGTACATGTGGACCATGGATGGCTATCGGCGGCAAGGTGAGGAAGATGATTATGAAGTCGTCCATGGGGACCGGGCAAGAATTGAGGAAGGGCAGCAAGACAATCGCGGCGAGGGCGGGCGAGAAGACGAAGAATCTCCAGGACATGATCACGACGGTGATGCTGTACACAGTCATCATGTAGAAGATGCCGGACATGATGATGAGGAAGATGCCGGAGCAGACGAAGGGCATGATCATGAATATGAAGATGCCGGAGCAGACGATGATGGACCATCGATGGGCTGGGTGCAGGACCCTCATATTCAAGAGCTGCTTCTCAAGCAGACGGATAACGCAAGAGCTGCCGCCCGAGAGAAAGCCAAGGTGGACCGAGGATACAGCCCGAGAGCTGCCGCCGGAGAGACTGGAGATAGACACGGTTACTCCATTGTATGAAGGATGCAGGCCCGAGGATACCCGCCTGAAAGTAACGCTCATGGCTCTGGAGATGAAGGTAAAACACAAAATGACTGACGCATGCTTCCATGAGAACATGTCATTCTGGTGCGAACATCTTCCCAAGGGGAACAAGTGCCCGGCCAGTTTCGAGGAGGCGAAGAAAATTGTGTGTCCTCTGGATTTACCGCACGTGAAATACCATGTGTGCATGAACAATTGCATCATTTATCGGGACGAGCACGCGGAGTCTACCTTATGTCCAGTGTGCGGCGTCACTCGATACAAGAAGAGGAAGAAAGCTCCTTGAAAAGTGGTGTGGTACTTTCCGATCACTTCTCGTCTGCAGCGGTATTTCGCGGACCCAAAGGTAGCAAAGCTCCTGCGTTGGCACACAGATAGGGAGGAGAAGAAGCAAGAAGATGACACAAATGATCCGGAGATAAATAAAAAAGACAAGATGCTGAGTAACCCTAGGGATGGGAGCCAGTGGCAAGCGTTGAACTTTGAACACCCAGAATTTGGGAAGGATCCAAGGAACATCGTGCTGGGCGCGAGCACCGATGGAGTCAATCCGTTTGGCAGCCAGAGAAGCACACATAGCACCTGACCTGTGTTTGTGTGGATGTACAACCTTCCCCCTGGCTGTGCATGAAGAGGAAGTACATTCACATGAGTATGCTAATTGAAGGGCCGAAACAAACAGGGAACGACATCAATCTGTATCTGGGGCTGCTGAAAGAGGATCTAGACATGCTGTGGAAAACTCCTGCCAATACGTGGGACGCCGCAGAGAAAGAATATTTCCCTATGAGAGCCGCACTGCTCACGACGGTGCACGACTATCTCGGTTACGGATATGTCGCGGGGCAGGTGGTCCACGGATTTTCTGGATGCGTTAGGTGCATGGATGACACAACGTATCGCCAGCTAGATAGAGATCCCGGGTCTTCAAAAACCGTGTTCATGGGACATCGAAGGTGGCTTCGCGATGATGACACATGGAGGAAACGCAAGGATCTGTTTGATGGTGAAACCGAACCCCGAAGACGCCCGCTTACGAGGAGCGGCGAGGAAATAGACGAGCTGTTGAAAAATTGGAAAGATTGCCCACTGCCGGGAAAGAAGCAAAAGGCACCAGAGCCGGGTAAGAAGCGAAAGGCGCCAGAGCCGCTGCTGAAGGTATGGAAAACGAGGTCTGTTTTCTGGGACTTGCCGTACTGGAAGATCCACCGTGTGCCTCACAACCTTGATGTCATGCATATCACGAAGAACGTGTGTGAGAGACTGCTTGGTACCCTGCTCAACATGCTAGAGAGGACCAAAGATGGGCCGAAAGCAAGGGCAGACTTGAAATCAATGGGCATCAGGGAGGAGCTTCACGCTAATGATGATTATGAGGCGAAGCAGGACACGGAAAGTCGTCGCAAAGGCAAAAAGGCCAAGAAGACCGGAAATGACTTCCCTCCCACGTGCTTCACTCTAAGTCAGGAGGATATCGATCAGTTTTTCACCTACCTCATAGGAGTAAAACTTCCTTACGGTTACGCGGGGAAGATAAGCAGATACCTAGACCCAGCAAAGCAGAAGTTCAGCGGGATGAAGTCTCACGACTGTCACATGCTGATGACGCAGATACTTCCAGTTGCAATCTGTGGGATCATGGACGCGCACGTCCGTGAAGTGCTATTTGGCCTATGAAACTTTTTCGACGTCATCTCTCGGAAGTCGGTTGGCGTGAGGCAACTCAGAAGGCTACAGGAAGAGATCGTGATGATACTATGCGAGCTTGAGATGTACTTCCCGCCTGCATTCTTCGACGTTATGGTGCATCTGCTGGTCCATATCGTGGAGGGTATCATCCAACTCGGGCCGACGTTCCTGCACAGCATGATGCCGTTCGAAAGGATAAATGGTGTCATCAAAGGATACGTTTGCAACATGTCACATCCAGAGGGAAGCATAGCCAGGGGCTTTTTGACCGAAGAGTGCATCTCCTACTGCATGAATTATCTAGGCATCGAGAACCCCGTTGGTCTGCCCGTCAACAGGCACCTCGGCAGGCTCGCTGGATGGGGTCACCGTGATGGTCGCCGAGAAATGCATGTCGACTTCGAGGGTCGACTTGCCGACTTTGAAAGAGCAAACCTAGTCACGCTACAACACATAGATGTGGTCGATCCTTGGGTGGTAGAGCACAAAACCTTTATTGAGAAGACATACAATGACCTAGGCCAATAGAGGATGGACGGAGATATAATCAAAGAGCACAACTCATGTTTCACGCGTTGGTTCAAGCAGAAGCTTCTGACATCATACCCTTTACATGAGGATTCTTCCGCGGAAGAACAACTCATATTCGCCTTGTCACAGGGCGCCGAGCACAACCTGATGACGTATGAGGCGTACGATATCAACAGCTACACATTCTACACCGAGGGAAATGACATGAAGAGCGATGGTTATCAGAACTCCGGGGTAACAATGGAATCCTACACCGGTAACGACAAGGATAGATACTACGGAAGGATCGAGGAGATCTAGGAGCTGAGCTACGCTGGAGAGAAGGTCCCGATGTTCCGTGTCAGATGAGCCAAGAGCGTCATAAAAGAAAACCGGTATTTCACCACCATGGTTATACCCGAAGCCAAATCCAAGACCGCGGGCGCAAACGTCACCGTGAAAAATGAGGCATGGGTACTGGCTTCCCAAGTGGACCAATGCTTCTTCATTACCGACCCGCCAAAGCCCAGTCGTGTTGTCGTGAGGAGAGGTAAAAGGAAGATCATCGGAATGGATGGAGTCGCCAATGAGCAAGACTTTGACAAGTACGGCGACCCGAAGATGGAACATGACGACAACGATGAAGTATCAGCATACACCACAAGAAGAAGCAGGACCACCCTACCTAAAGGATGTCCGTTCAAGAGAAGAACTCCATTTACAAAAAATAAGGGCAAGAAGATTGTGAATAGATAGCTAGCTAAGATCGATTGTATTTAAACTGTAGCCTTCATTTCTCGATTGTATTTCATGAGCACTTTTTGAAATCATGAATATTTTTAAATTTCATGGACATTCGATCTCGATCCCCCTCCATCTCGATCGCTATCCCACCTCGCCAGATCCGGTTCCCCTCGCCGCCGAGCACCCCCCGCACCCTCTCCCCGGCTCCACCGACCGCCGCCGCCAACCCCCCTCACCCTCCCCCACTCCACCGACGCCGCCGACCCCCCGCATGCACCCTCCCCCGCTCCATCGCCGCTGCCGACCCCCCGCACCCTCCCCCGCTCCACCGCTGCCGCCGACCCCCCGCACCCTCCCCGACCGCTCCACCGTCACAAATGAATGCAACTAAAATTCCAAAAAAAAACAAACAAATTTGATTATATTTTCAAATAACAATTTTGATGATATTTTCACATAACAAATTTGATGATATTTTCAAATAATAAATTTGATGATATTTTTTCATATTCATAAATATTTTCAAATAAAAAATTTGATGATATTTTTTTAAAAAATATCATCAAACATAATAATAATAATAATAATAAAAAACAAATAACAAATAAAAAGTTATTTTTAACAATAAATAATTTTTTTTACTAATGGCGCACCCCTGGCTAGTGCGCCATTGCTGTCTAAAAAAAGATTACTAATGGCGCACCGATCGGGGGTGTGCCATTGCTATCTAAAAACACATACTAATGGCGCACCGCTGCGGGGTGCGCCATTAGTAATCTCCCCCCTAGCTAATTCCTCCCTCTCCCTCGCCAGATCCCTTCGTCCCTCTCCCTCGCCAGATCCACCCGCTGCCCCGATCGACCCACGACGCCGCCGCCCTGACCCCCGCCGGACTCCACCCCCGCCGGCCCCGCGCCCCTGCGCCTCCCACCACTTCAGCTCCCCCGCGCAACCGCCCTTGCGCCCCCGCGTCCCCCATCACTGCAGCTCCCCCGCACCGCCGCCCCCACGCCCCCGCTCCCCGAGCCGGAGGAGGAGGACCAGGAGGAGGACGACGAGGAGGAGGAGACGACGACCGCCTCTACCTCAGCTCAGCCAGGCCATGCGACGCCGCTGTCCGCGCGCTGCTCTGCTCTGCTGCGGCGTGGTCTTGTGCCGGCCCCGAGCCCTAGGGATCCGGCACGAACGCGGCTTCCTCCGGGTCCAAGGCGGCCGGCCAGCGCCGTGTACGCCCTCGATTGCAGGTGAGCCCCTCCCCTCCACTTCCTTCTTTTTCTTCTTCCTCTTGCCCTCAACCTATTGCTTCCTATTAACTATAGCTTAGGCCGACAGCTTGGGCCACTTGTTGTATTTATAATCATCATTTGATTAGTGAGTGCGCTACAGAACAGTCGGTTAACCTATATATGTTCAGGCAATTTATTCCATGTATAACCATTGATGCAATTTGTCAACAAGAGGGGGGAAAACCATCCGATTTAGATGCAATTGTTCTTCCTTCTTTTTGAGGAAGATGAAACATGTTGGTTAACCTATGTGTACTGCTGATTATGCCTTTGAGGCAGTTACTTAACCTCTCACCTATATTCATGCAGGGATATTATTCTTGGAAAAGCCACTATTGGTGACGGAATAGAAAGATAAGCAGGTAACTTTACCTATCTTCAGTCCCAATCTAACAGGGTAGTCCATGGATTCAAACTAGCTAAAGGAGATTCAAACTGCCGAACCTTTAGGTTAACAACTCAACACAAACCAATCCCTGAAAGCAAAAACTCAACACAAACCAAGTGCATTATTTTTGTGACTGTTTTCATGTTTGAAGAACCAATATTTTTGTGCCAACAATCAGTTTACTCCCTCATGCCAACAACCACTCATTTTTCAGTTAACTCCTTACAGTTCAGATCATATTTTGATTGTCAATAATAGTGGAATTTTAAGGCTTTTTTAGAGGCAATACTAGTGGGTTGTCAATAATTAGGGGAGCATGTGTGAATCTAAAGTATATTGTCAACTTCCAACGTTTGCTATGTTGTCCATGTGGTTGAAGCAATGAAGTTGAGTGTGTCATTCTTGAGCTATGCCTTGCTAATTTTATCTAAGATAGGTGCCTCTATTATTACCACAAGATAGCTTCCTCTAGTATTGACTATATCTAAGAGAAATGCTCTGCCTTGCTAATTTTACCGTGAGATTTGGGGTAATCAGCTAGTTCTGGTCAAAGCAAGTGGTTTTCCTGAGCTATGCCTTGGTTAGAAAATGATGCATGATGGTTTGTTCAGAAGAGGAATAATCCCAGGATAGCATGTATCATGGGGTCAAACCTGGGACCCCTATTGTAATTTTATTTTGATTATTAATTTTTCTGTGAGCAGATGAATTACAGTGTTTGTGTTGTAATGAAACTTGAGCTGAAATAGAACTTGACAGCCTGTACAGTGAATATATGCAGTGAATAGAAATTGACAGGTTTTCTTGACTGAATTCAGTCGTGTACAGTGAATATATGCAGTCAATATACAGTCATTGTAATTTTTGGGAGTAATTTTTGGTGTCAAATCACTCAAGCAGTAACTGAATTTTCAAACTGAACTTGACACAATACTATTCAGTTAATTTTAAATGGCTTCTTGCAGTTTTGAAAATTCAGTTTATTCGGTTACTGAAACTTCAGTTAATTTAGTTAGGCACACAAATTTCAGAACTTTTGTGTGCCCTAGTACTTGGTGTTTGTACAAAACCAGGAGTGTCAACGTGACTAGAAAATGTTTATATCAATGGCAACATTGCATCTGTTACCTTGTTAGCTACTTTCAGTTGAAGTCTTGAACAATAAAATGTTTATATCAGTGGCAATATTGCTTGGACAGTAGTATGTATGCTCATCACTTTATGTATGGTGTCATGCCCTGTTATCTCTGTTCAGTTGACTAATGAAGCACTAGGCTCATCCATGGTACAAGTTCACCTGTGAACACTTGAAATTAGTCAGGACATCCTATACTGATAGATGTAAATTGTGTCCAGTAGGCTTTGAAGCACCAGTTTTTCCTGTTTCTAACTCTGAATCTGATATAAACCATACTGTTGGCATAAATGGTCTTTTGTATATGTGCTGATGCTTTGTTAATATAAAGCTATAGATGATGTTGTACTTGTGATGATGCTACTTGTGATCTTCTAAAATGACCCATTGGCGACTTCATTATGCGGGCATAATGATTTTGCAGGTACCCCGAGAGGCCCTTGAGTTTGCCAGAATGTCGATTAACTTCCGTTCCGGCAAATTCGGGTACTCCATATGTCCTATTTTCAGCAAAGGTCATGCTGAAACTTTCCGTGAATTTTAGCATGACTTTGCTAAAAATAAGACATATGGGGTACTTGCGACTAATGCATGGGCTAGGGTATCTTAGTACTTAATTAAGTAGGATCAACTGCCCCGTCATTCTTGCTGCATTAAACCATAGGTGGCAATAGAGCCAAGTGATTAGGCCCAAGCGTCGACAAACCCTAAATGATAAAACCTTGGCTTTTAGGGTGCCTCAGTGTCGATAAGAACCTAAATGATGAAAGCTTAGGCTTTTAGGGTGCCTCGGAGTCGACAAACCCTAAATGATAAAAGCTTAGCTTTTAGGATGCCTCGGTGTCGAAAAACCCTAAATGATGAGACCATGATCTTGTTCCTTGACAATAACCAACTTTTTGACCAAACTTTTTTCCTATTTAGAGCGAAACATGGCCAACAACGATGAGGCCGGCGGTTCGGGCGGCAAGCAATTCTGGGAGCTGTCCCAGGAGATGGAGGAAGAACCTCACCGCTATGAGGACGCCGTGGAAGACACCGATCCTAACTACACAACCCCTAGTGGCGTTAGGGATGACACCACTAATGGTGCCGCCGAGGATGCCACCACTGATGATGGTGGTGCACACATAGATGGTAGCCAACCGAAGAGGCAACGGAAGGACCGGCGCCCGAACGTGCTCGGCACCGTCAAGGAGGAATTTACTGAAGTGAACTCCGACGGGCATCCAACGATGCCCAAAGAATTAGTCAAGGGGTACTTGGTTCAGCTCGGGTGCATTCTCCGGAGCACCGTCTCGATCAACACTGAGAACCGAAGGTATAATGACCGAGGGAGTTTGCGCAGCCTCCTCTTCACGAAGCTGCACGAATGATACAAGTTCCCCGCTGACTTTGCAAACACATGCCTCTCAGGGAATAAAGTGAACAGTGCCGCCCTCACGAGGATGAGCACGTCCCTGTCTACTTGGAGAAGCTCGGTGAAGAGAATGATTGAAAAAGGTGATAGTTATGAGAAGATCCAGGCGAAATATCCTTTGATCAACGAAGATGACTACGAGGAGTTCAAGATCAAGTGCGAGAGCAGCACAACTATGGAATCTAGTCAATGGGGGAAAGAAATGCGGGAGTTGAACTTAGGGGTCCACCAACTCGGTCCCGGCGGTTACAGAGTGGCGGAGCCTATATGGGACAAGGAGGACGCGGAGCATGCCGAGCAAGGCCTACCGCCCCGCTTCGAAAAATACCGTGACAAGCAGACCAGGAACTTTGTCAGGGCCCGGTACAAGGAGGACCTGGTAACAAAGGAGCTTACCACGGATCCGAAGACCAAGGCGCTTGAGCTTTTTCTGGTAAGGAATACACCCCCGCGTAATTAGCTCCATATGGTTGTATTCTAATTAATGAAGCCAAATTTCTAAATGGTTCACATTCCTTCCGCAGGATACTGAAAGCAGTAGCGCGGGGTCGTCTCAAAGCTCCCCTGCTTGGGACATCACTCTAAATAGGGCGTTGAACGTAATGAAAAACAAGGATAATCTCAGTAAGCTGTCGTCAGCTGGTCGTGTGGCCGGCAAAGGCTTGTCCACAAAATGGTCGTCATACTATACCGCTGGTGGGCGAAAGGAGAGAAAGACCAGCTCAGAAAGCCAGTCGCGAGAGGTTCAAGAACTCAAGGCACAAGTGGCGTGGATTCCGGAGATTATCCAAGAGCAAGTGCAACAACAACTGGGAACGACGCTCACCGCCATGGTGCCTACCTTGATTCAGGGGCTGACGACGTGGATTGCGGGCGGCCAACAGGGGCCGCGCCCAATTCCCAGCTTCATGGCCAGCAACTCGCACAACATGCAGGCGATGCCATTGGTGTCTCCGGCGGAGGCGTTATTCATGTCTCCAGCGCCAGCACGGGCATTGGACCTTAATGCACCCGACGGGTGTACGCCAACCGGCACCTCACCAGCAAGCGGCCCCTCCGTCAGTTGCACGCCCGCTGTTAGCGGTGCCTCGACATTAGCCGAGCTCGACGGCATCACGGTAACTAAGCCTCTCGGCCGATGACTTCATCTCCTTGCCTTTGACTGGGCATCCCTGACGCCCTACATGTTTTCGCAGGGCGCCTCCGATGTTCCATGCACTCTCCTACACTTCGTGGGTGGCGAGTTGATCGATGTCGCCAAGGGCAGAATCGTTCAACCGGGCAACCCCGTGTTCCACGGTAATCCGATGCCACCCATAGTGTATAGGGTTGAACTAGTTCGGGTGCTTCTAGGCTGTGATGAGTTGTTACCTCCGATTCGACCCGCTAGGGCCGACGAAGATGATGAGATGACCCTCAACGCCTGCGTAAACTGGCCCTTGCTTTGGCCGAAGAGCCAGATTCATTTGGGGGCGGGGGACAACACCCCACAGACAAGACCGCCAGTCGTGCCGGCGCCAAGCCATGGCAAGAACGCCGCAACGCTACCGGACATGCCCGACATCCCTCTGGCACATGATCCGAACATGCATATGGCACAGGATCCAGACGACGACGACAACGATGAAGGTACATTTACCAACGTTGATAAGTACTTTGCCAAACATGGGTACGGTGACGAATTCTACGGGTCTCCTTCTCAAGAACCCAAACCCTGAAAAAGACGACCGCGATCTAGTTGGTTTCGCGAAGAAACCTAATTGCAACAGGCGTCGTCTGGTGTTCAGTTCTTAGGAGACGTCTCCAGATGCCGCCTTCACCGAGCCTCAAATAGCCGAGGTGCGAAATATTATCAGCCCCAACACGCTCAAGAAGGCGGTCTGTGAGCAGAACTCGATCCCATTACAGCAGATCAATAGGAAGGGACGGAAACGAAAGACTAACAAGGGCGCCGGTGCGAGCCAGCCGGCACCGAGTATGATCCGTGCTCAGGACGGTCCACCTTCACCTAAGGATATCTCGAGGAGGGTGCATGTGGCAGGTAGGGCGATGCTACCGACAAATATGCTCAATGCTGCAACCGATGCTATGCGGAGTGTGCATGATAGTGTTCTTCCTTTGGAGAAGCGGCGTCTCTCCCAGAATGATGTGGCATACCCGGTTTTCGTGGCCAAGGTGCCAGAGGGCAAGGGCTTTGTGGATGGCGCCATCGGGGGTACGATCGTCCTGCGGTTTGATGACATCTTTGCTATGTTTAACCTTCATCCGCTGCACTACACCTTCGTTCGGCTATTTTCGCTGAGTATGGAGATGCGGATCATTCGAGACAAGACCCCGGACATCGTGATAGTCGACCCCTTCTACGTGTGTGCCAAGATCTTGGTCAATGCTGGGGACCGGCAAGTCGCGAGTTCACACCTCGAAGGCGTCATTCTGGCAAACCCAGATAAGGATAACTTCCTCGTGCCTTACTTTCCCGAGTAAGTCATCCCCTCACCGCCCCGTAACATATGATTTCTTAGATTTCGATCGTTTTTTTCTAAAATTCCGTGTTTTGTGCAGTGACACACATTGCACACTCATCCTGTTAAGCCCAAAATATTCCTTGGCCACATATTTTGACCCGGACCATGAGTCGAAATAGACTACACAAATATGAAGAAAGTTCTTGATGATGCTCTCCCCGGCTATGCCAGATCTGGAGGCACCTTCAAGAGGCCAGTTCGTAGGTACGGCAAGCACGTGTTCACCCACAATACGATGTTCCCCTATGTCAAGCAGCCGCCTGGCGGTCAGAAGGATGCCTACTACGCCCTCCATCACATGCGGGCGATCGTACGGGACCATACTCACCTTCTGCTACCAGATAATCTCAAAGATTGGGCCACTAGCTTGTCGGGAATCCAGGACACGGACATCAGACAAGAATTCTTTTGCATCCAGTCGGAGTTTGCAAAAATCATCCATCAAGATGTCCTTCGTACCTCGGGGGCAGTTCACCTCAGATCTCAACCGTCCAACAGTGAGATTGAAACAACGCTACAAATGCAAGCTGACAACGCCCGCGATTTCATGACCATCACGAAAGACGGCGGCTTCATCCACGCTCCGGTCCCCTGAGTCAAGTCGAAAGTAGTGATGCTATCTGAAATGTCGATTGGCTCATGTTGGAATATTAAACTTTAATGAACTTGTATGTCTCTTTGGTTTGGACAGTCGTTCAACTTATATGCAATCGATGCTATTTATTAGTAGGACCATGAATCGTGTTGTTATAGTTGTAATATTAAACTTTAATGAACTTGTATATCTCTGTGAATTGCTACTAACGTTTTGTTTGGCTAGTGCATAGAGATGCCTTTGTATGTCGTGTACAAGGGTAACGTTCCCAGAGTCTACGACGACTGGGAGGAGTGTCGGAGACAGGTTCACTGTTTCAGCGGTAACAGTTACAAAGGGTACACCACTAGGGCGGAGGCCGAAGTTAGATACGCGCGGTATCTAGCGGGAGAGAGGAGGGAGCGTTGGAGGAACCTGATGAAGACCAGTTTCATCGCGATTATGCTCATCTTGATGACCGCAACTCTCTTCTATGTGATGGTAGTTTATATGATCGATAATGACTTGTAATGTGAAGACAAACTCGCTACTCGCAGTTTCGAGACTTGTAATGTTATAACTTTGTTCTGTATTTGAAATTCGGAGACTAATATGATGAATTGTATTCGGAGACTAATCTTCTATTGTATTCGATAAATCTGCTGTTTATATGTTGTGCTCTCTATATTATGTGCAGTAACATGTTTTGTAACCTGTGCAAATATCAGAAAAGAAAAAAAGAATCCCTAATATTCATACTAATAGCTCACCACTCAGCACACTAATGGCGCACTGCAGAAAGGACACTAATGGCGCACCACACCTAGTGCGCCATTAGTATGCCAAAGCACATGGGTACATATGGCCCCCTGTGAGGCATACTAATGGCGCACCATGGGCTATACTAATGGCGCACTACATGGTGCGCCATTAGTATACCAGATACTAATGGCGCACCAGGGGTGCGCCATTAGTATTTAATTATAATGGCGTGGTGCTAGTGGCACACCAGTAGTGCGCAATTTGTAGGCAAAACTGGTGCGCCACTAACAAGCCTTTTTCCTAGTAGTGATAGGCGAAGGAAGTCGGTCAGGGGAGCCACGAGGGGCCCACGAGGGTGGGGGCGCACCCACCCCCTAGGGCGCACCCTGGAACCTCGTGGCCGCCTCGTTTGCTTCTTGATGTCCACTCCAAGTCTCCTGGATTGCGTTTGTTCCAAAAGTAACTCTCCCAAAGGTTTCATTCCGTTTGGACTCCGTTTGATATTCCTTTTCTGCGAAACACTGAAATAGGCAAAAAACAGCAATTTGGGCTGGGCCTCCGGTTAATAGGTTAGTCCCAAAAATGATATAAAAGTGTTCAGTAAAGCCCATGAACATCCAAAATAGGTAATATAATAGCATGGAACAATCAAAAATTATAGATACGTTGGAGACATATCACCCGCCAACTGTGTCATGTGATTTCTGAACCCCCACCAGCCCCCATCCCCGCTTTCCCTCGGCCTTGAGGCGCCTGCAGCCAGACCCACTCCACCCCATATTCTTCTCCCCAAGCAACAAAGCAAGAAAAGGGGGCAGTTCCACCATCCCAGATCTACAAACCTTCATAGCCTTGCAATGGCGACCATGAAAAGCTAAAAAATCAGAGGAGAAACCAAAGAAACACATGAAGGGTTGTTGGAGAAGAAGCACATAGGTAAATCCATCAAAAATTGCTCACCTTTTCTCTTAATTTTGTCCTTATGCTATCCTCCTCTACAGAATTACTCTTGTTTATCCAGCATGTCTTTTGTTTGTTGCAACTCTGCTGCTTCCCTGATGCATAAGAACATAAGACCACATTGTAAAAACCCCTACAATCAAATCAAACCCCCCCTAGAACTGTTGTTTCTCTGCTCATGTTAAACTTGGCAATCTGCTCATCCTATTTGGGCAAAAATAGTCTTATTATCAGGCATCTGAGGTAGTTACATGATATACACACAAATCAAGAAGATGTTGTGGGGAAAAAAAATTAGACTGATGGAAGCAACATGCATAACAAATCTATACTTTCATAACAACTCTGGTAGGAGAAAAACTAAAAGCTATTCTTGGCAATTTGTATACCCTGTCCAAGCAAAAACAGTGTTGTTGTTGAGCAACTAGTGGTGCTTATGTCAGATACACAAAACTTTAGCAAAAACTATGACATATCTGACACTAATAAGGAACATACAAAACATGAACCTTTTGCAACTTACAAAAACGGTGAAACTTTATGCTTGGTAGGCAACAATAACAAAAAGTTTCTGTTCTACCTAAAACTTGGCTGATGATGACAAGTTGTGTTGCAAAATAACATTCTTATGTGAAAGCAAAACCATTTACAAAAGCAGAAAGGTATGTTGTTTCAATAGTGGTGATATGTGATAGACTGGGGAGTATTTCATGGGGTTTGTCATTACCTTCATTTACAAAATGATTTTCTGCAAAAAGTGTTGTCTTCCACGCTTGCGCAGATAGATAAAACTTGATATTTTGATCATGAAAGAAATAAAGGACAAGAAAAATTTCCTATACAGAGAAACCCCCCATGACAACTTCTATGTCACTTGAAACACAAATACGTGGATACGGAACACATTGAACATAAAAAAGCACAATAGTTGTGTTGCTAGTGCGTAAGATAGGTTTAAACACAAGTACTGCACATAAAAGGCACAACATTGTTGCCCATGATTCCTGCTGTTTTAAAGTTTTAACATAAAAATGCTAGTGCTCTCTGTGATTTTGCCGTAAATTCCATGCTCGATCTTAATGACTCTGAAAGGACACTTGCTTCATGAGAAAACCTTGGATGGCATGCAGATAGAAAAACGAGTTGCCTGCATTAAAAAGAGAGAGAAGAAAAATTATGTACACACAAAAAAGCTTATGTAATTATGCTTAAAATGTTTCCTTGAAATAGGAAAAAACAAATGGACACTATTCTTCTGATTCTAGTGTGCTTAGGTGGTTGTGCTATTGGCTTGCCTGTATTTACTGTGCTACTTGCTTGCATCATTCTGCTGACTTGCTTTGCTTTTTCCCATGTTGAAAAAAACAAAAAGGTTGACAATGATTGACCTGAATGAGGAACCAGATGAAAATAATGATGATCCTTCCTACTGTACGCAACATGCTGCTGGAAATGCAGAATTTGTGGCGGAATCACCTAATCCCCCTATCATGCAAAAAGTCAGTGTTGCTGCTACAGAAGCAATGGAGACAGATGGGCAGTCAAGTCGTGGGGGAGGGGCTCCAGGCAGTACACAAGTACCTACAGCAGTAGAAGCTGAGAGTGATGCTAATACCATTGATGGCACATGTGTTGCAGGTGATACTGGTGGGACTGTTGGTAATGGTTTTGGTGCTGAAAATGATGATGAAGCTTGGTGATAGCCCAAGGAGCCTTATGTGGGCATGAGCTTTGACACTTTGGAAGATGCCAAGGAGCACTACAATGCATATTCCTTGCAGATGGGTTTTTCAATCAAAATGAATACTTCAAGGAAGGATTTGAAAACTGGGGAGTTGATAAAACAACAGTTTGTTTGCAACAAGTTTCGAAAGCCTGATGTCGATGACAGAGGGGCAGAAAAGATTCCTGTGCTAGATGCCATTGTTGAGCAAGCAAAAGATGATAATGAAGATGAGGCTATTGTCTTTCTTAATGATGATAGTAAATGCAAAAATAGGAGCAAGAAACGAAAAAGAGATAAAATTGTGCAAACTGGTTGCAAATCTAAGATGATTGTGAAGGTAATAGATGGCAGATGGGAGGTGATCTACTTTGTTGGCGAGCACAACCATCCATTGGTTGACAAGCCATGTTTGACTAAGTATTTGCGATCACACCAAGGGATCCCGCCAGAAGAAAGGGCCTTCCTTACTCATCTTCATAACTGCAATTTAACTACAAGTTTTAACCCACACCTCCTCCCACACTACCTTCTGACTTTAAGAACCTGGACATGCCTACTGGTTGTGTGTTTCTTGGCCCATCAACAACTACCTGATTTTGCTTGAAACATGTGACTGATTTGCTTCAAACATATGACTTAGTTGTTTGATAATGCCATTAAATTGCTTACAACAGTACAAAAAGAGATAAATGCCTGATTTTTTTCTGGATGCTGGACTTGCCTAATGTTAACCTGTTTGTTGCTCAATGCAAAGTTCCTACATGCTTAGTTTTTTCATGTGTAAAACAAATTTGGTGTTGACTCTGGACTTGCCTATGATTAGTGTTTTTGTAGCTAAAATATACGATAGAACTTGTTTCTGGATGAGGTCAACTTGCCTATGATGGAAATTTTTAGTGCTCACTAATGCATAATTACCCCCTGGTTTGTTTTGTGTATTTTGCTCATGTGTTGCCTGAGGCGTATTGTTGTAGTTGCTTCTATAGCTTCATGAATTGCATGAGCTTTGCATTTGAGTTGCCTTGCTGAAAAACAGAAAAGAAACTATTTCTGATACTGTTTTTGTGTAGAAAAAAGGATTGACCACCATTGTGACTTCATGTCAACAGATCGTATGATGCACATCATGTCAGATTTTTATGGGTCAGAACTCGTTGTACCTTATGGCACTAAGCACATTACAAACCTCAAGACGCTCTTGAACAAGGATGATACAAAAGAAGGAGATATGATAGAGATAGTTGCTTACTTTAAAGATCAGCAGAGAGATGATCCAGATTTTTTTACAAGATAAAATATGATGAGGAGGATAGGGTTGAGAATATTTTATGGGTCGATGGTGCAGCAAGGAAGGCATACGTGGAATCTTATCATGATTGTATCTGCTTTGACACAACGTATATGACTAACATGTACAACATGCCCTTTGCACCATTCATTGGGATTAACAGGCATGTGTAGTCATTCATGTTGGGCTATGGCTTTGTTAGGCAAGAGTTGGTGTCAAGCTTTGATGGGCTATTCCAGACCTTCCTTGAGGCAATGCATAATGTAGCACCCACCAACATCATAACCGACCAAGACATCGCAATCGCACAGTCAATTAAAAAGATCTTCCCTACAAGTGTGCACCGCTGTTGTCGCTGGCATATTATGAAAAAAGCACAAGAGAAGCTTGGAGCATTGCTGGGGTGAAACCCTGGCTTGTCCAAAGATTTCAACAACTGTGTTGACTTCAGCTTGATGCTAGAAGAATTTGAGGCAGGGTGGTGTGAGCTGATGATGAAGTATATATGAGGCTATGACTAACTCCCACTTCGAGAATCTATACAAATACAGAGAAACATGGGTACCCTATTACTTCAAGCACCAATCCTTCCCTTTCTTGCAGTCAACTCAACGCAGTGAGGGGTTCAACGCTGTCCTTAAGTGATATGTGAACCCACACAAGTCCATTTTGAACTTTGTGAAGCAATATCAGAAAATCCAAACATACATACTAGTCCGGGAGGGTTCAAAACACAACATGATAGGACATTTGCAGACTAAAATGTGGTCATCTTACCCAATAGAGAAGCAGGCGTACAGATCGTATACTAGGGACTTGTACGAGAAGTTTCGTAATGAGTTTCAGTTGACTACAAGGTACAACATGCGACCGCATGGTGAAAACTTGTATGAGGTTTACCCAAATCAAGAGTAAGTTTCCAAATATGGTTCTAGGGGCTATTTTCTCATGGTGGAAGCTAGTGCTGGAGACTACAGATGTGACTGCTGCAAGATTGAGAGGGACGACATGCTTTGCTGCCATATCTTGAAAGTTTTCAACCAACTTGGTGTTGATGAAATCCCAGCGCAGTACATACTTACAAGATGGACACCTTTGGCAATTCCCAATGCACCCCCTGTTGTTGAAGAGCCACCTGATGAGATGCCACCACAGTCGAAGAAGGAACTCAGGCATGCAAATTTGATGATGGATTTTGGTAGTCTTGCTCGGGTTGCTAGTGCGTCAGATGCTACGACGGATATTGTAAAGAAACATATGCGTGGTGCGCGTCATGAAATCAAAAATCTCAACATGTCAAATAAGAAGAAAACGGCAGCACCAACAAGTGGGACCTCTGGTGGTCCTCTGATGTCTACTACGCAACCTTCTTCTTGTAGACGTTGTTGGACCTCCAAGTGCAGAGGTTTGTAGGACAGTAGCAAATTTCCCTCAAGTGGATGACCTAAGGTTTATCAATCCGTGGGAGGCGTAGGATGAAGATGGTCTCTCTCAAACAACCCTGCAACCAAATAACAAAGAGTCTCTTGTGTCCCCAACACACCCAATACAATGGTAAATTGTATAGGTGCACTAGTTCAGTGAAGAGATGGTGATACAAGTGCAATATGGATGGTAGATATAGGTATTTGTAATCAGAAATTATAAAAACAGCAAGGTAACTAATGATAAAAGTGAGTGCAAACGGTATTGCAATGCTAGGAAACAAGGCCTAAGGTTCATAGTTTCACCAGTGCAAGTTCTCTCAACAATAATAACGTAACTGGATCATATAACTATCCCTCAACATGCAACAAAGAGTCACTCCAAAGTCACTAATAGTGGAGAACAAACGAAGAGATTATTGTAGGGTACGAAACCACCTCAAAGTTATCCTTTTTGATTGATCTATTCAAGAGTCCGTAGTAAAATAACATGAAGCTATTCTTTTCGTTCGATCTATCATAGAGTTCGTACTAGAATAACACCTTAAGATACAAATCAACCAAAACCCTAATGTCACCTAGATACTCCAATGTCACCTCAAGTATCCGTGGGCATGATTATACGATATGCATCACACAATCTCAGATTCATCTATTCAACCAACACAAAGTACTTCAAAGAGTGCCCCATAGTTTCTACCGAAGAGTCAAGACAAAAATGTGTGCCAACCCCTATGCATAAGTTCACAAGGTCACTGAACCCACAAGTTGATCACCAAAACGTACATCAAGTAGATCACGTGAATATCCCATTGTCACCATAGATAAGCACATGCAAGACATGCATCAAGTGTTCTCAAATCCTTAAAGACTCAATCCGATAAGATAACTTCAAAGGGAAAAACTCAATCCATTGCAAGAGAGTAGAGGGGGAGAAACATCATAAGATCCAATTATAATAGCAAAGCTCGCGATACTTCAAGATCGTGCCAAATCAAGAACACGAGAGAGAGGGAGATATCAAACACATAGCTACTGGTACATACCCTCAGCCCCGAGGGTGAACTACTGCCTCCTCATCTTGGAGAGCGTCGGGATGATGAAGATGGCCACCGGTGATGGATCCCCCTCTGACAAGGTGCCAGAACAGGGTCCCGATTGGTTTTTGGTGGCTACAGAGGCTTGCGGCAGCGGAACTCCCGATCTATTGTGCTCCTGGATGTTTTCGGGGTATATGAGTATATATAGGCGAAAGAAGTTGGTCAGGGGAGCCACAAGGGGACCATGAGGGTGGGGGCGCCTAGGGGGGTAGGGCGTTGTCGGTGTCAAAACCGGCGGATCTCGGGCAGGGGGTCCCAAACTGTGTGTCTAAGGCTAATGGTCCCAGGTTCGGACCCTCTCTATGGAGGAAATACCCTACTTCCTGCTTGATTGATCTTGACGAATATGTGTGTTACAAGATTTGATCTACCACGAGATCGTAATGGGTACCTAGAAGTCTAGCTTATGAGGTTATGATTGTTGTGGCTAAACCCTAGAGGTCTAATCCCTCCGGTTTATATAGACACCGAGGGGACTAGGGTTGTACAAAGTTGGTTACAGAGAAAAGAATCTACATATCCGAATCGCTAAGCTTGCCTTCCACGCAAAGGAGAGTCCCATCCGGACACATGACGAAGTCTTCTATCTTGTATCTTCATAGCCCAACAGTCCGGCTGTCCGAGGACCCCTTAGTCCAGGAGTCCCTCAGTAGCCCCTAAACCAGGCTTGAATGACGATGAGTCCGGCAGGCAGATTGTCTTCGGTATTGCAAGGCGTGTTCCTTTCCAAATACTCCAACATAGCCTTCCGAACATAGAAAACATGCCCGGCTCTGCAAAACAAGTACCACACACAACTGTAGAGAGTATAATATTTCATGAGTCCAATCCGCTGGCAACTTTTAATAGCGTGACATCACGCCACTGCCCGTTCATTATTCGAACCGTTTCTAAGCCTGCCGCTCCGTATTTTGAAGTGCGGTTTCATTGGCACGTCTTGTCGAAGCAGAGATCGTGTCCCCTTATCATGGGATTCTCATCAATACGGGCATGGGTAACCCAACCGTGTCATCTGCAGGGCGCTTGGGGAATAGGTGGATTTTAAGGCAAGCAGGGGGGGGCGCATAACTTTTACAACCTTTATAAGGGGATAAGGATTCACCTTTTTACGCTCACACCTTCTCCTTCCTCTGCCCATCCATTCTCGAGATCCAGCGCCCAAGATCTTACCTTCTCCACCCAAGAAAGCACTCTAATCATGTCCAGATCCGGAGCTGGAGGCAAGTGGATGACCTCCTCTGTCACGAAGAAGGACATCAAGGAGCTCTAGGAGGCCGGGTACCTGGCCAAGGACATCGCTCATCGACTTCCAGCCAAGGGACAGATCGTCCCCACCCCGGAGCCCCAGAAAAGGGTGGTATTTCTTACTCACTTCGTCCATGGGCTGGGATTCCCCCTCCACCCGTTCGTCTGTGGACTAATGTTTTACTACGGGCTAGACTTCCATGACTTGGCCCCCAACTCTATCCTTAATATCTCGGCATTTATTGTCGTGTGCGAGGCCTTCCTCCGCATCCCACCTCACTTCGGCATATGGCTGAAGACCTTCAATGTGAAGCCAAAGGTGGTGAGCGGCCAACAAGCAGAGTGCGGAGGCGCCAGGGTGGGCAAGATGCCCAATGTTACCTGGCCCAAAGGCTCCTTTGTGGAGACTGTAAAGGGGTGTCAATCGGGATGGTTCTACATCACCGAGCCGCGCGGCACCAACTGGGTGACGACCCCTGAATTCTGATCCGGAGTCCCGATGCGTCTCACTTCCTGGCAAGAGAAGGGCCTGGCCTGGGACTCTTCGTACGAGCTGACAGGGCTCCAGGCGTGCATCCAGAACATGATAAACAAGAAAATTAAGCTCGTCAATGTGATACAGGTTATGCTCATTCGCCGGATCCTTCCGTGCCAATGCCGGATTTGTAACTTGTGGGAGTTCGATCCGGCCAAGCACCGGACGCTACTAGAGCTCTTCGGCACAACGCACGAAGACATCCGGAAGGTGCTCTTCAAGGCCGACGAGACACCACCACCCACGACCGAGGACTGTGGGCTTAGCTGAAAACTCCAGGCCAATCCGGTAAGTTCTTTCATGTTTTCAAGGTATACCCATTACTGGCATATTTGAGGAAGGAATCTAAGCTTCCCTACTAAAATTTTCAGGCCTGGATAGAGATAGCGGAGCGGATTAACTGTCTGCCTCCGCTGCCTGAAGACCCAGAAGCCCCACTTCTGACAAAGATGCTATTTCCGGCACCTTACGAGGTGCCGGAGAAGAAGGCCAAGAAGAAGGCCCAGGGGACCAGAGACGGTCTCCGCCGCAAGGGCGCTTCAGACGCAATGTCCGAAGACATCGAGGATCACTCCTTCGTTGCTGCAGACGATGAGGAAGAGGAGGAGGAAGAAGAAATCCGTCCCCCCCTGCAGGGGGGAGAAAGAAGAGGGCGGCCCCACACATGGGGAGGCCAAGGCGCCCAAGAAGGGAAAAACCTCCCTTCCGGACTACTCCGCCGCAGCCACCGATAGCGGCGGGCAGTGGGAGCCCAGGGTCAAGCCCCTGGCCAAGTCGTAAGTATTCGGACACGGTAGTATTTCCGGCCTTTTTACTTTATTGTCTTTAATGTGCTAGATCATGCATCTGCAGTCCGGCCCAGTCCAACACCGAACTATCCTTCTCTTCGGAAGGGTCGCTGGACCCATCGACAATGGACAACGGGTCCCTTCCAACGGCCTCCTCACCCAAGGCCACGGTCAACACCGAGGTGTTGTATCGAAGGATCCCGGGCCAGGGAGAGGCTCAAGAGGCCGTCCCGGTGATGCCGGAGGACAGGACCATGGCGGCCGGACACATGGGGGGACCAAACCCCCATGCACACCGATGATGGGGGCCGTAACCCCGAGCTGAATACAGCTCTGGAGGGTCATGTGGCTCCGGACTCCGGCAGGCCGCCTCTTTCGAAAGAGGGGGGCGAGCCAGTTCCACCGGTGGCCTCTGTCCATCTAGAGGCACCGTATAGATTGCTGGAAGCGCTACGAGGTGCTTCCATTGTTGAAGAACGCGGCACCCTTATGAGTACGGTGATTGAGAAGATCCAGTCCGCCAAAAGCAGACTGAATGAAGCCTGTACTAGCCTTCTAACAAGCTTTGAGGTAAGTAATGTAAAAAGAAAGTCACATTATAGACAGTAGCCACTGATGCTCTGTTCGGTGTTCGGAAAGAAAAGCCGAACAGAGGATCAAATAATTTTCGTAGGAGTCTAATCTAATATGTCTATGTGAATAAGCAGGCGTCGTTGCTGGCTGCGACTGCTCACACTGCAGAAGTCTCAAGACTGAAGCAGAATCTGGAGTGGGCCAAGGAGGAGCTCGGCCATGTGAAGAAGCAGCTGGAGGAGAGCCAAGGTATGCAACAACCTGTGTGTATATTTAGAAAGGATGAATGGCTCGTGCTGACTAAAGTGTTATGAACTTTATTAGGGGCCACGACTAAAGTAGCGGCCCTCAAGAAGGCGCTGGCTGACGCCGAAGACTAGGCGGCCAAGGAACACGCCACACACGAGAAGCAGGAGGCCCGGGTCAGCGAGGTCCAGCAAGAGCTTCAGGACGCCTTTAAGAAGTGTGAGTCCTTGGAGCACGAGTTTAAGGATTGAGAGTCCGAACTTGCAAAGGCCCGCCAGAGCGCACAAGACGCCCGAGCCGAGGCCCAGGGCGCCCTCCAGGAAATTTAGGCGGCCAAGAAGACTACGACGGGTAAGGCTTTCATTATGCAAAGCAGATATGTGAAGGAAAAAATCCTTTTACTTACCCGGATTTGGAGCTCTCCAGGGGCATTTACGGATCAGCCGCGCAGCATATTAGATGCTGCCGAATTCTACCGAGCCGAAGAGGGGAGCTCTACGGAGAAGCTGTTCTGGTCCCAATACCTTGGATTAGAACATCCGGTGCCCTTTAGCGACCAGCCGAAACAGCTGGTCGAGCTGCATAAGGCAGCCGAACTAGCCATGAAGGATTTGATAATCCGGCTATGGCCTGCCGAGCCCATGCCCAGCAGCTACTTCGGACTCGTGAAGCGGCTTGTCGGCGCCTGTCTACGGCTTGAAGCCGTTAAGCGGCCGGTCTGTATTGAAGGCACACAGATGGCCTTTTCCCGTGCTAAGATGCATTGGGCGAAGATGGACGCCACGAAGCTGATGACTGAGGGGCCGCCTGAGGGGAAGGAGCACTGCCGACCCAAACTATATTTGACAGTGTCCTGGAGGGATCTCGCCTTGTGGAGAAACAATGCGCCAAGGATATCATTTTCCCATGAAAGCATTTATTTTATCCTGTCCTGTAATATGAAACAAGATCTTTATGTAATATAATGCTTGTTTATTTAAAATTTTACCTCCTATGCGGCCGTTTATGAAATCTGAGAGTTGGGCAGTCGTCGGCTTCTGCCCCCACATAAATAGTACGGGGGTGTTCGGGATAAATCTAAACACTCTTTACTCCAAATTTTGGTCCTTAAAGGAGGTGTTTAGCACAACGAACAAGGCAATCAGACTATACGGCTTTATTACCCTCACTTAGCCATAGGAGTTAGATAATTTTAAATATGGGCGTAGCCCCTAGTGTTCGGAAGTCCGGACTTGGGGCGCTATACAGGCCTGATCGGATAAAAACCGATCCCTCGCATAATGCGGAAAAAATCTCTAAGGATTTGAAACCTCTCGAACAGCGACCAGCTCTCGCCGCATCATGACATTCAGTTTTCGGCGTGCTCTACTGAGGTGCTCGTCTGAAAGAACCGGGACACAATCGCAGTAGTTCTCCCTTTACTACCCTAGCCGATATAGCGGAATGTAAGTTAGTAAGCACAGGAGCCGGGCAACCCAACTATTGACCAAAGACATGATTCGGAGCCGATGCATGTGATGCTATAAGTTCGGGGTGCCGAACTCTACTATAAAAGTGTTCGGACTTTATTGCCGTGTTATGGGGTACGATGAAGCCCCTGGCGAATTAAGGCGTACCAGAGTGTACGGGTGCAATTGATAAAAAATACAAAGACAAGGAAAAAGTCAAGTAATAAGCTGATGCCGCGAATATTGAGCCGCAAACTATTTTCCATTGTAATTTAATTAATACGTCAAGGTGTATTTGTACAAGTAATGCAATAAGCAAATAAGGCTATTTGACATGCCATGACCAAGGGCGAGCTGCGTGTGGGTATTTTGAACAGGTATAACGATCATTAGCAGAGAACACCTGGGTATTCCCTTGTACATCGAAGCCCCTTGCCTTCTTGGTGTATCCATCCCGTGACAGGTACGATGATCAGGTTATCTGAAAAACCTCTGGAAGAGAAGAACCTGAAATGAAAAAGGAAACGTGAAGGTATGCGGATCCAGGGGCGGTTGAGCCGCACTGTGGACCACGATCTAGCAGTGCCTCCGTCCATGCCTATGGTATTTTGAGTGCGTAATTATGCACGCGCGGCACAAATGCCACCGCTTGATTGGGACTGGGACGGAGGCCGAATTGCTAGTCGAGCTCTGGACGAATTGGACAGTCCTGTTGCAGAGTAGTTCAGACTCGCTTGACGGTGTCCGGGGGCTTTAGTGCCGAATTGAGGCTCTGCCTAAAAAGGCTACTCTGTACTTCTGCTGCAAGGGCCGCGGTGTGCTCCTCAGGATAGAGGGAGCGTTCTGTATTTCCATTGACTGTTATAACACCGCCTGGTAAGCATAGTGCAGCACCGCATTGAAGCGGGCAAATGCGGTTCATCCGAGCAATGCATGATAGCCACTGTGGAAGGGGATGATATGAAAGATTAGCTCTTCGCTTTGGAAATTATCCAGGGATCCGAAGATCACCTCCAGTGTGATTGAGCCCGTACAGCAGGCCTCTACACCTGGTATAACACCTTTAAAGGTGGTTTTCGTGGGCTTGATCCTTGAGGGATCGACACCCATTTTGCACACTGTAACCTGATAGAGCGGGTTCAGGCTGCTGCCACCATCCATGATGACTCGCGTAAGGTGGAATCCATCAATAATTGGGTCAAGGACCAGTGCGGCTGAACCGCCATGACAGATACTAGCCGGATGGTCCCTGCGATCAAAGGTGATCAAACAGGACGACCATGGATTGTACTTTGGGGCGACAGGCTCGATCGCGTAGACGTCCCTCAGTGCACACTTGCGCTCTCTCTTGGGGATATGGGTGGCGTATATCATGTTCACCGTTTTGACTGGGGGGGGGGGATTTCTTCTGTCCCCCTGTGTTCGGTGGTCGGGGTTCCTTGTCATCGTCATCGCTTTGCGACCTTTTCTCCTTATTATCGGCATTTAACTTGCCGGCCTGCTTGAAGACCCAACATTCCCTGCTGGTATGCTTGGCTGGTTTATCAGGAGTGCCATGGATTTGGCATGGTCGATCTAGTATGCGGTCCAGACTAGACAGGCCCGGATTATTTCTCTTGAATGGCTTCTTCCGCTGACCGGACTTAGAGCCACTAAATCCGGTGTTGACCGCCGTGTCTTCGGTGTTATCACCGTTCTTTCGACGCATATGCCTATTGCGTTGAGGCTTGACGTTGCTGTTTCTGGCTTCAGAAATGCCAGGTTAACTATTATTATTGTTGCTACGGGCTAGCCAGCTGTCTTCGCCCGCACAGAAGCGGGTCATGAGTGTCGTAAGGGCTGACATGGACTTAGGTTTTTCCTGACCAAGGTGTCTGGCCAGCCATTCATCGCAGATGCCGTGCTTGAAGGCTGCTAGGGCTTCGGCTCTGTATAGTCGAAGATCTGGTTCTTTTTAGTTAAGAACCGAGTCCAGAATTTCCTGGCTAACTCTCCGGTCTTTTGGATTATGTGACTTAAGTCATCGGCACCCGGAGGTCGGACATAAGTGCCTTGGAAGTTGTCGAGGAAGGCATCCTCCAAGTCCTCCCAGCTGCCGATGGAGCTTTCGGGCAGATTGTTCAACTAGTACCTAGCTGGTCCCTTGAGCTTGAGCGGGAGGTATTTGATGGCATGAAGATCATCACCGCAGGCCATATGAATATGGAGGAGAAAGTCTTCAATCCATACCGCGGGGTCTGTTGTGCCATCATATGATTCGATGTTCATGGGTTTAAACCCTTCTGGGAAATCATGTCCCATTACTTCGTTAGTGAAGCAAAGGGGGTGTGCGGAACCTCTATATCGGGCCAAGTCCTGACGTAGCTCGGATGGAGCTTGTCTGCGGTTTTCGCACCGGACGTGGTTATGTTTGTCACGTTTAACCGGATGGCCGTCGTCGCGCATTGGGGCACACCCCCGTGATTCGTAGATTGATCTTGTTTGACCTGCTCTTTTTTCCAAATCTCATCGCAGGTCATGTGTATGATCCCGAGCTGTTGTATTTATGCTTGTTCAGCGAGGCAGTGCATGCTGGTGTTCGGCTTGAGGTGCCGCTTTGTCCCGACCACGCGGTGGTCGGTCAGCCGCATCGTACCTTGGTAGGACGGGCTCCAGTGCCTCGTCATCAAACTGCGGTAACAGTTTGAGCTTCGAGTAGCTGTTGGTTGAGCGTTCGAGGCCATATTCCTCGGCTGCCAGGACATCTGTCCATCTTTCACTGAGCAGATCTTGATCAACTTGAAGCTACTGCTGCTTCTTTTCCAGGCTTCTTGCAGTGGCAATTAGCTGACACTTAAAGCGTTCTTGTTCGGCGGGCTCCTCAGGCACGATGAAATATTCGTCGCCGAGTCTCACCTCATCCTCGGAGGGCAGAAGGTAATTGCTATCCTCCGAGTCTTTGTTCATGGCTTGTTCGCCAGGGCTGACTCGCCCATCATCCCGTTCCTCCTTCTCGGAGGTTAGTTCAACGGGGTCTTCGTTGTTGTCGGCATCGTCCGGACTGTTATTTTCTCCAGTGACGGTATTGCTGTTTTTACTATGGCATGGCTTAGAGCGGCGCCGCTGACGTCAGCGCTTTGGATGTGTCTCAGGAGGTTTATCCTCGACTGGGTTTTCATTGTCGCCGTTGTTTTCTTTGGGTGTATCCACCATGTATCTGTCGTATGAGGAGGTGGCTGTCCAACGCCCTATATGCGGTGGTTCCTGCTCCTCTCCGGCATCGTCGTCCATACCGTCGATGTCTTTGGAATCATAGTCGAGCATGTCTGTTAAGTCGTCGACAGTGGCTATGAAGTGGGTGGTGGGTGGGACACAAAGTTCTTCATTGTCCGCTTCCCACTCGAGCCGGACATAGTTCGGCCGAGAATCTCCCGACAAGGAGAGGGATTTTAATGAGCTTAACACGTCGCCAAAGGGCGAGTGCTGGAAGATGTCTGCAGAGCTGAACTCCAAGACTTGCGCCCAGTCGGGTTCGATGGGCGCAGATGCACACGGTCCCGAACCCATGGCCGGAAACGAGTCCAAGGTTCCGGTAACACAAGCCTAGCTCAATGTTGGGTCTGTGTGCGGCTTGAGCGCTGCTAAGTCTGCGACCTCCGAGGCGGGGTTAAGCTTCCCATCTTCGGACGACGCAGTCCACTCTGGCTCTAGGGCCAGGGTGGTCACAGGCGTTATCTCCTGCGTGTGGTCCGATGACGGATCTAGGTCACGTTCATTGTGGTGGCCGGGAACAGCCGTCATTGGCTCGAATCCATCGAAGATCAAGTCTCCACGGATATCGGCCACAAAATTTAGGCTTCTGAATATGACCTGATGGCCAGGGGCGTAGTGCCCAAGGGGGTAGGGCGCGCCCTGGACCCTCGTGGCCACCTCGTTGCTTCCCTGACGTCCACTCCAAGTCTCCTGGATTGAGTTTGTTCCAAAAATAACTCTCCCAAAGGTTTCATTCCATTTGGACTCCGTTTGATATTCCTTTTCTGTGAAACACTGAAATAGGCAAAAAAACAACAATTTGGACTGGGCCTCCGGTTAATAGGTTAGTCCCAAAAATAATATAAAAGTGTATAGTAAAGCCCATTAAACATCCAAAAAAGGTAATATAATAGCATGGAACAATAAAAAATTATAGATACGTTGGAGACGTATCATCCTCCACCATCAGCTGATGGTTCTGCGCCACCACCGAGTAACTCCCAGGCAACTAGTGGCCCTGCGGTGCATCCTGAAGGGCCTGCACAAGCCCCTTCTGGACCTAGGCAGCAGCAACCTACTTCTGCGCCACCACCGAGTAACACTCAGGCAACTAGTGGCCCTGCGGTGCGTCCTGATGAACCTGCACAAGCCCCTTCTGGACCTAGGCAACAGCGACCTACTTCTGCACCGCAGAGAAAAAAACGCACCAACACTAGCTGGTAACTCTATGAGTGAAGATGGACACCAACAAACAACGTTGAGGGCTGCAGCGATGCCCAAGGGGGCTATACCACTACCCAAGGGCCCTCCAGCACAAAGCTTGTGGCCTGTACAACAACTATCAGGATATGTGTGATATGTCTCCAACGTATCTACTTTTCCAAATACTTTTGCCCTTGTTTTGGACTCTAACTTGCATGATTTGAATGGAAATAACCTGGACTGACGCTGTTTTCAGCAGAACTGCCATGATGTTATTTTGTGCAGAAATAAAAGTTCTCAGAATGTCCTGGAAATCCACGGAGAAACTTTTCAGAATTAATAAAAAATATTGGTGACAGAAATAGCGTCAGGGGGCCCACACCCTGTCCACGAGGGTGGGGGCGCGCCCCCTCCCCCTGGGCGCGCCCCCTGCCTTGTGGGGCCCCTGGACGTCCACTGACCTCAACTCCAACTCTATATATTTGCTTTCGCAAAGAAAAAAAATCAGGGAGAAAGTTTCATCGTGTTTTACAATACGGAGCCGCTGCCAAGCCCTAATCTCTCTCGAGAGGGCTGATCTGGAGTCCGTTCAGGGCTCCGGAGAGGGGGATTCGTCGCCGTCGTCATCATCAACCATCCTCCATCACCAATTTCATGATGCTCACCACCGTGCGTGAGTAATTCCATCGTAGGCTTGCTGGACGGTGATGGGTTGGATGTGATTTATCATGTAATCAAGTTAGTTTTGTTAGGGTTTGATCCCTAGTATCCACTATGTTCTGAGATTGATGTTGCTATGACTTTGCTATGCTTAATGCTTGTCACTAGGGCCCAAGTGCCATGATTTCAGATCTGAACCTATTATGTTTTCATGAATATATGTGAGTTCTTGACCCTATCTTGCAAGTCTATAGTCACCTATTATGTGTTATGATCCGACAACCCTGAAGTGACAATAATCGAGATACTTCTCGATGATGACGTAGTTTGAGGAGTTCATGTATTCACTATGTGTTAATGCTTTGGTCCGGTACTCTATTAAAAGGATGCCTTAATATCCCTTAGTTTCCACTAGGACCCCGCTGCCACGGGAGGGTAGGACAAAAGATGTCATGCAAGTTCTTTTCCATAAGCACGTATGACTATATTCAGAATACATGCCTACATTACATTGATGAACTGGAGCTAGTTCTGTGTCACCCTATGTTATAACTATTACATGAGGAATCGCATCTGACATAATTATCCATCATTGATCCAATGCCTACGAGCTTTTCACATATTGTGCTTTGCTTATTTACTTTTCCGTTGCTACTGTCACAATTACTACCAAACTGCTATCGTTACTTTGGCCACTGTTACCATTACTATCATACTACTTTGCTACTAAATACTTTGCTGCAGATACTAAGTTATCCAGGTGTGGTTGAATTGACAACTCAACTGCTAATACTTGAGAATATTCTTTGGCTCCCCTTGTGTCGAATCAATAAATTTGGGTTGAATACTCTACCCTTGAAAACTGTTGTGATCCCCTATACTTGTGGGTTATCAAGACTGTTTTCTGGCGCCGTTGCCGGGGAGCATAGCTCTATTCTTTGAGTCACTTGGGATTTATATCTGCTGATCACTATGAGGAACTTGAAAGACGAAAGAACTAAGATTTATCCCTCAACTACGAGGGGAGGTAAGGAACTGCCATCTAGCTTTGTACTAGATTCTCCTTCTGTTATAAGTAAGCTTGCGACACCTAAACCTGCTTCTACTATTAATTCTGATATGTCGCATATTATTGATGATGCCACTTCTACTATGCATGATTCTTATGATGAAAGTACTTCTATGCCTGATACTACTGTGCCATTAGGTGAATATCTAGATGAACAACTTGCTAGGGTTAGAGAGAATGAAATTATTGAAGATGATATTATTGAAGATAGTGATGATGAAATTATTGAGGGTTATGTTATGGATGAAGAAACTGCTAGAGATCTTCTTGCTTGCAATGGTAGATCCGATCTTAAGAAGTTATTAGCTAACACTACTAGGAAAAACGCTACTAGTAGCATAGTTTTTTTGCATACCAGTAGTGCGGGCACCCGCGCTACTGCTACGACGCTACAACTAACTTTTAGCAGTAGTGCGTTTTTTACCCCGCGCTACAGCTGAAAAAGTTACTAGTAGCGTGTCCCCCCCCCCCCGCGCTACTGCTATCACATACACACGCTACTAGTAATGAAATTGTAGTAGCGTTGGGTAAACTACCAACGCTACTAGTATCCTATATACTAGTAGCGCCCAGTTTTTTTTCCCACGCTACTACTAACCTATTATGAATTAAAAAAATAAAATCAACCAATTTCATTCCATCACACGGTTCCTCATTGTAACGACAACTCATGTATAATTCAAATCACACAGTGTTGTGCGTAGCAACTTGGTAAGCAACTACCTAAGTAAGCTCTACTGCTATTACACATCGGGCAGCCTCAACAAAACACACCTGACCGAAGGCAGCCACCATCGTGACTTGGGACGCCATCACGTCCCTCTCCCTAGCCCTCGGTTCCAGCTGGCCCGGGTCGATGTCGTCCTCGTGTCTTGCCACTAGCGGGCGGATGAAGCCATGTACAAATGCCCCGCACCCTGAAACCCGAACACCATTAAGGTTCAGATTCAGAATTGGCCACATACCGAATCAAGTGTATCTGAATGTTGATCATCTCTCGGGCTCGGGGTGTCTGGCCGACTTCTTACCCATGTGTTGGGGTGCCAGAGGTAGAGGAGGAGTGAGGCGAATACATCGGCAACCACGCCACCGTCCAGTCCAAAAACTCTTGACGACCGTCGGTGTCGCCACCAGAACCCTGCAGCATTACCAACAGAGGTTTAGAAACTTCAGATTCTTTGGGAAGAATGACATGGAAAACAATGCGGTACATGTCGATGCCAATGTGCTACAAATTTTACATGTGCATATGTACTTTTGTGGAGCACACATGAATATAATAAAGTAAATGACTTAGAATGCCAACACTAGATGCACTAATATTGTATATAAGTAATTGTTAAAGCGAAATTAATGAAAAGCATTTACACTTGCTTGCACTTTGAGTAAGCATATGGATGGAGGAGTACCTGTAAAGTACATGATTACATTAACTTATCTCTTGAATCTTGGCTTTCATTGTTGGTAGACAAAAATAAGAAGCTAGATTGTGCAAAAAAATTAGAAACAAGCAGCTCTGCTAACAAGTAATTCATGTGTTCCTTTATGCTATTCTTGAAAAGTAAACAGAGAACTGAATCCTGTAAATATACCTGACAATTGCCATCTCCATTAACCTTGAGCTCAACCAGGCCATACAGCACCAACCTAAATAAGGCATCATATTGGGATCAAATGACAGACAATCAAAAAAGACCTACCACGGGGCACAGAGAGTATACAGAACATGTCTTCATGTATAGATTTATGGGATGACAAGTATACTACAGGGGTATTTACCTGTCAAGAAGTCTTCGGTGATCTGAAAAGGCTTCATCAAAATAAGGAAATTTGTTTTAGGGACATGCTGCAGTAGCAAAGTGAATAAGTAGCAAAAACTTTAGACATAACAATGATCTTCAAGGCAACACATGCAAGTTAAAGTAAAACTCGTCAAAGAATGAGTTTCTTGATCATTGATGGAGAGTTAGAGATGCAGGTTCTGAACTTCTATTTTCTAGATTGATGAGTAACAAACTCATTATTAAATGCTAAAATGGGGCTTGCCTTAAGATGGGAAGTAAAGTTGCAAAAATATCACAAACAACAGTAAATTGGAACATAGCTCAGCATTTGTATTGATAGGAACACACATAAAATCGAACCATGGGTATCTACTAGGTAGACCGATAATTCTGCATTTAACATATTATCTGAACCGCAAATAATGTCCGGCATCCTTTAGTAATAACACAAGCATTTTTATGATTACTTAGCAGGAACTAGCAATTACAACTCCTCTGGATACAAAATAGAGGCACTTGTACTGAATTCAGCTTGTTATCATAAGTTTTTCTAAAAGGTTCATATAAAGTTTTCCAGTAATACTTATTAGAAAATTTATCAGTTGGAAAAGAGTATTAGAGTGGGATGATAACAACAGTTGCTTCCTGAACACTAATCAAAACAGTTGCTTCTTGGATACTAATTTCCCTGACACTGACTGAATCTGAAGAGGATACTTTGTTGCTACAGCTAATTAACTTGCATTGACAATGACTTCTCCAAAACAGAATTCACAATTGATGTACTACTATGTGAAGGATACTATGTGCTGGTTCTGATTCTTCTGGTGAGATAAACGACGAGGCTTAGGTACTAATCAAACGCTGCCTTCTACTTGCAGACTTTTGGATTGACAAGCTCAGCAGTGACCTAAGCTGGCAATATTATCAACTCCAAAGCACATCACTAGCAAACTCAACATCATTATGTTATTCCATCCCAGATAAAGTTCACATGTTAACATTTCATCCCTCTGCAAGAGCTAAAGTGCAAGAAAACAGAGCATGGAAAACGAATGCACCAAATAGCATCCACACCTTATCCGCAGCCGTGATGACAGACGCAACATTGGACCTGGCGAAGTTCTGGAGCCCCGAAATGATCTGCGGGTGCAAAAGGCCAATCACTATCGTTAGAGCCCAACAGCAACATTGCATAGTATCAAAGCAATGAAATTTTTATTGCTCTACGCTTCAACCCAGAGATGGCTTCTAGACTAGCACTACCCATCCAGCACACAGTTAATTCAGTACAAATAGTGCCGCGTGCATTGCAATCTTCTTCGGGGCTCGAACATGGACTGGAGCCCTCTACTTCTTCTACATAAGGTGGAGATGCACTGGCGTTTGTTTAGGAAAGGGGATTGAGTCAGGAGGGGATGACATGTCTGAGTTTACTGTGTGCTGGTTAACTGAAGATTGGTAGTACTGCTGCGCGAGGACAGGGCGGATGGCTGACGATCTCAGGGCAGAACCACTGCTGCGCGAGGACGGTGGCGCGGTGGTCGGCCTCGCCGCCGACAGCCCCCGAGGCCTCGGCCATGGCGACCTGTGCGAGCTCCTCCTGCAGCGCGTGCGCGATGACCTCGTCGTCCTCGACTGCGTTGTCTCTGACCTCGGGGGCGGGGGCGGTTGTGGGCATGTCGTAGCCGTCAAGAAGGGCGCAGGCGCGCTGGGGCTTCACCGCCCCCGCGCCTCTGCTGCCAGCACCTACAGCGGCAGCGCCCTCTGTTCCGTCAGGTGACAGAGATGAAGGGGGCGGGTCGAGGAAGGGGAAAGAGACCGGCGGCACGCTCGCACCTAAGAGACACGGGATCGCAGGTCGGAGAGGAGGCCGCCGACTGCGGCGGTGTTGCAGGCGTAGGCGTCGGAGCTCCGGTCAAGCGCGTCGGGCAGGACCGAGGAGGAGGCTGCCGCCGAGGAGCGGTAGGCTGCGGCGGCGGCGGCCCGGGTGTTGCCTGGATGGGGCCGCTGTGCGGCCAGTCGACCAGGCATCTCCGGTAGAGGATGATGATGGACAGGCTGGTGGGGAGTGGAGTGAGCATTCCATGTTAGAACTCTCAATCTAGATCGATCTGGCTTAGGGTGGGTGGCGTGAGAACGTGGATTTGACGGTTGGTGGCATAGATGCAGCGCGGTGTGTCCCACCTGAGCTACAACTATCCATCTAGTAGTAGCGTAGATTTTATACCCACACTATTATTATTTTCTGTTGAGTGGGTAGGATGGAAATCATTTAGTAGCAGCGCAAGTTTTTTGTTCCCGCGCTACTACTATGCCATACCAGTAGCGCGTTTTTTCTGCCGCGCTACTACTAAATAGCAGTAGCGCGGGCCAAATAACCTACGCTACTACTAAACGTCTATCTATAGAGGTTTTCCTAGTAGTGTAAACTTAAACAGAAAACTCTGAATGCTAGAATGAAACATGACCCTGCTTTTCCTACTTCACCTATCTTTGTTACTGATAAGGATTATGACATCTCTGTTGATCCTGAAATAATTGCTTTGGTGGAATCTAATCCTTTTTATGGCAATGAATCTGAAACTGTTGTGGCACATCTTACTAAGTTGAATGATATAGCCAGCCTGTTCACTAATGATGAGAAGTCCTGCTATTATTATATCCTTAAGATATTTCCATTCTCATTAAAGGGTGACGCTAAAACTTGGTTTAATTCTCTTAATCCTGGTTGTGTGCATAGCCCCCAGGATATGATTTATTACTTCTCTGCTAAATATTTCCCTGCTCATAAGAAACAAGTTGTCTTGAGGGAAATATATAATTTTGTGTAAATTGAAGAAGAGAGTCTCCCACAAGCTTGGGGGAGGCTTCTCCGATTACTTAATGCTTTGCCTGATCATCCTCTTAAGAAAAATGAAATACTTGATATCTTTTATAATGGACTAACCGATGCTTCCAAGGACCATTTGGATAGTTGTGTTGGTTGTGTTTTCAGGGAAAGAACGGTCGACCAAGCTGAATTGTTATTGAATAATATGTTGACTAACGAAAATAATTGGACTCTTCTTGAGCCAATTCCGGAGCCAATTCCTGAGCCAACTCCTGAGCCTATTCCTAAACCAACTCCGAAGAAGAGAGGTGTTCTATTTCTCAGTCCCGAAGATATGCAAGAGGCAAAGAAATCTATGAAAGAAAAAGGTATTAAAGCTGAAGATGTTAAGAATTTACCTCCTATTGAAGAAATACATGGTCTTGATCTACCACCTATTGAAGAAACACATGGTCTTGATAACCCGACACAGGTAGTAAAGGTAAATTCTCTCTATAGATATGACAAAGTTGAAATCCCGTCTACTAAGTTTCCTAGCCAATGTTTGGATGAATTTGATGACTTTATGGCTAGACAAGAAAGTTTTAGTGCTTATGTTGGTAGAGAATTAAAGAGTAATGCTTACATGATTGGATGCTTGAGTGATTATATGGCTAGAGTTAAAGGTGAACTTAAACTCATTAGCAAATATGCTTCTATGGTTTCCACTCAATTAGAACAAGCACTTAAAGCTCAAAGTGATTTGCTCGATGAATTAAATAATAAAAATGATTTTGCTGTTAGAGTGGCTACTAGAACTGGTAAAATGACTCAGGAACCTTTGTATCCTGAAGGCCAGCCTAAGAGAATTGAGCAAGATTATCAGAAAAACAATTTAGATGCACCTAGTTCTTCTAAAAAGAAGAAAAAGAAAATGATAGGACTTTGCATGCTTCTAGTGAACCTGTTGTAGACACACCTGAGAATCCCAATGATATTTCTATGTCTGATGCTGAAACACAATCTGGTGATGAACATGAACCTAGTGATAATGTTAAAGATAATGTTCATGTTGATGCTCAACCTAGCAATAATAATGATGTAGAGACTGAACCTGTTGTTGATCTTGATAACCCACAATCAAAGAATCAACGTTATGATAAGTGAGATTTTGTTGCTAGGAAGCATGGTAAAGAAAGAGAACCATGGGTTCAGAAACCCATGCCTTTCCCTCCTAAGCCATCCAAGAAAAAGGATGATGAGGATTTTGAGCGCTTTGCTGAAATGATTAGACCTATCATTTTACGTATGCGCTTAACTGATATGCTTAAAGTGAATCCTTATGTTAAGTACATGAAAGATATTATTACAAATAAAACAAAGATACCTGAAGCTGAAATTTCCACCATGCTTGCTAATTACACTTTTAAAGGTGGAATACTTAAGAAACTAGGAGATCCAGGAGTACCAACTATACCATGCTCCATTAAAACAAACTATGTTAAAACTACTTTATGTGATCTTGGAGCCGGTGATAGTGTTATGCCTCTCTCTTTATATCGTAGACTTGAATTGAATAAGTTGACACCTACTGAAATATCTTTGCAAATGGTCGATAAATCAACTTCTATACCTGTCGGTATATGTGAGGATGTGCCTGTTGTGGTTGCAAATGTCACTATCTTAACAGACTTTGTTATTCTTGATATTCCCGAGGACGATAGTATGTCGATTATCCTTGGTAGACCCTTTTTGAATACTGTAGGGGCTGTTATTGATTGCAACAAAGGCAATGTCACTTTTCATGTTAATGGTAATGAGCATACAGTACACTTTCCGAAGAAACAACCTCAAGTTCATAGTATCAACTCTATTGAAAAAGTTCCAACAATTATCATTGGAGGTTTTGAATTTCCTCTTCCTACTGCCAAGCATAAATATGATATTCTTATTATTGGGGATGTGCATATCCCCGTTGAGGTAACCTAGTGTTATTTGATATTTCTCCGGTTTCATGTTATTTGGAATGAGTTTGTTAACAAGACTTGATCAACCTTCTTAGTGGATTCCTTTTGATGATCATGAGATGGATGAAACTAGAAGGCACAACCTTCTGTACCCTCCTTTTACTTTCTGTTAATTAGAATAAATAAAACCAAAAATAGTATTATCTGTCTGTTTTCTGAATTATCCATGCAATAAAAATATCCTGAAAAAAAAGTCCTCCAAATGCCCTACAAATTTAGTATAATTTTTATGGAATATTTGAGGATTTTACGCACTGAGAACATGGTAGGGGGGGCAAGCACCTGGTCACGAGGGTCCGGGGCGCGCCCACCCTTACAGGGCGCACCCCCTGCCTCATGGGCCCATGGTGGCCCCCTCCACTTATTCCTGCACCCACACACTTCATCTTCCTCTCAAAAAAAATCCCCATCCAGCTCAAGCACGAGTTCTAGCTCATTTTGCTGCGATTTTCGATCTCCTTGCTCAAAGCTCCATTCACAAAACTGCTTTGGGAGATTATTCCTTGGTATGTGACTCCTCCAATGGTCCAATTAGTTTTTGTTCAAGTGCTTTATTCATTGCAAATTTTTGCGGCCTAGGTGACCCTGTTCTTGAGCTTGTATGTCAAATTTATGAGGTCCCAAGTAATTCTAATGCATGATATAGGCTCTAGGCACTTGTGGGAGTAGTTGCTATCTATTTTATTGAGTTTGATTCACTTTTATTTTGAAGTTACTAAAAGTTTCAGAAATATTTCAAAGGAAGAAATATGTCTAGGAAAATGTCCCAAGGTGGTTCTTAAAGAAAGCAAGGACCCAGGCGCGCAATGCGTGAACAAGACGATGAACCACAAAGGGAAGCTGATGTGCGGCCTTGTGAATGGCCGTCAGAAGGATTTATGGTTAATGCAGGTATCAAGGATGAATTTGATACATATGTGCGTAATGCCGATCTTGAGGACTTCATGCAAGATAAGTGTCCTCAGTACTACTATTTGACTGATTCATTCGTGAGAAGGTTTAAATTTTCATCTTCGCGTAATTCTCAAAGTGTCCTGTTTGATATTTATGATCAATCATATACCATGGACCTAGAAGATTTTACTATTGCTTGCAAACTCCCGCAGTGGGGTAGTGTTAATGAACCCCATAAATCTGAATATAAAGACTTTCTTGCTAGTATCACTGTGAGAGAATCCGTTAATTTGGTGGACCCGCCACTTAAAAATATAACTAACAGACTAGATCTAAAAGCGACTAATCTAAGAAAAGAAAAAAAATATAATTTGGTGGATCCATCATTTAACTAACAGAATAGATCTATATGCGATTAATCTAAAAAATTAAAACATAACGTACATGGGACATGGGTATAAAAAATTAACATACATGGGACATGGGCACATACCAAACAATATGCACGCATGAGAAATCAATCTCAAAAAAAAGCTAACTACATGGGACATGTGCATAAAAAATTAATGTGCATGGGATATGGGCTCATGCCAACCAATATGCATGCATGAGAGATTAATCTAACAAAAACAATCTATCTACGTGTGCATGGTTGCAATATACATACATGAGCGGTCCATTTAGATAAAAACTAGCGTACATGCCTTGCAATATACATGCATTAATGAATTTTCTGTAAGAAGAAAACCTGCGTACATGGCCATTGATATATGCATGCATCATATGATATACCTAAAATATGGAAACATCAGCTTAAAAAAACTATCCACGTATATATAGCCCTAAACGCATATGCTTCAAACTCTAGCCGTGCACTTCTTCCGTCAGGCCATGGTCGCCAACTTGCCAACATGATGTCGCCCAAGGGTACATCTCATTGGCAACACGGCAAACATCCTCGCCCTGTTGACCAACCACGGTGAGTCCGATTACCTGCAGAGGTTCTCAGCCTACAGGCAAAGCACCAGTACCAAGTCAGGAGTTGCATGACCGCTTTGATCTAGGCCGGAGTGATAACAAAATACATATGTGAACAAGACCAATCAAAGTACCATGCTAACTGCCAGGTAGCATATATGCATATAAGATGTGTGTCAATTACTTCCTATTAACAATTCAAGCATAGTCAAAGTAATCCATATTCGATGAGAAATTTGCCGCCATGCATGCACACATGGTTTACATCTTTGTTATGTAAGTTTGACTAGCCAAACGTGATTACATTTATTTTTAAAAGAAACAATCCGTAATTCAAGTTAAATATATCTATCAACGCCAGTCCTTTCATCACAATCATTTCAACAAAATAAATCCTGGAGAATCCGACAAACTTAAGCATGACAAGGCCAAATAATATACTATAACAATTTTTAAAATGGGTTCTAACTATCTTGGAATTAGGGATGTTAAAATTAACTTTCAAAGTTGTAATGTACGTAATAGGGTGGACAATGCTTTTCTCCGGAAGTAGTGTCTCCACTATCTTGGAGGATGTTTTTTCCCTATAAATTGTGGGCACTGTTATAGTAGCAAACTTCGCTTATGACACAATATAAGCCAATATTTGTCCCGCTTAGTGCACGAGCCTTAATTTACCTAAATCAAATGATCATGGAAACAAATATATAACAAGACACTACATATAGTATATAAATGCACTCTATTTTTTATACAAGATTAGAAAAAGTTACAGTAAAAATAGAAAATAAATAATTAATATGTAAATCTTACACAACATTAGCAAATATTCCTATGCCTACATGGATACATGAGATATATTAAATTCACGCTTGAAGAAATTATAATACAATGTAACATGGTAAAAATGATGAAAAAAGGTCTAAATATAATATGCACAACACGACACATCAGAAAATACACAGTGACAACGTCATGCATAACTACAAGCTAAATGATAAACGAACAACATATATACTTTTAAATGTAAATAAAATACCATGGTTCCGGTGTTTCTTTACACATATCAAATAATAAGATCTCATTATTAAACTTTCAAAATTCTAGCCCGCGCAACGAGCGGGACACTTTGCTAGTTAGGTAACAAAGATTACAACTTAGGGGCAATTGTTGCACATAGGTTGCATAATAATGGTTTATCTGGAGATTTGTTTGGAGGGATTTATGCGACCCGTATTGCTAATTATCTTGGTATACCTCCATGTGAGGGTGATAGGGAGTTGCTTCCCGTTTATTTAGATTATAATGCTATGGTCAGTCATCCGTTTCTTGAGAGGAACGAACAATTCCTCCAGTATCGACTAATCTTTGACAGACATCGCACTGTCCATGTTACTCTCCTTGCTCCTGCCCTTTTTTAATTACCAGGCAAAAAGAAGATACGTTGTAACCGAGGAGGCAACCGAATACGAGAGGAGAACGAAGGCAGCTCGCCGCCATGCTGCAGCTCAGGAGGCATTGGCTGCTGCATCTCAGTACGACCCCAGTTACAACTTTGGATATCAGTCAGGCTATCGATGGCCATAGACCAACTTAGGCCAAAAGCCTAAGTTGGGGATTACATATTTCTCACCGATATTACATTCATGTTCACACACTTATTCTAGTTGTCGGTGCTCATACTTTTTCATTGTATTATCCATGCTAGTTTAAATTCTTTTTCTAGCTTTCTTCTTGTGTATTTAATAAACCTTAAGAAAAACCAAAAAAATTAGTTAGTTCAATTTCCGTGCTTGTAGTAGTATTAAAAGTAAACCCAAAAAAATTTCTCGTTCTTCTTTTGCTTGTTGGGAGCTTTCCCGTGTAAATAGTTTTATTTCTTTTTCTTCCTTTGGGGGTCGAGAGGAGAAGACCATAATGAAAATGTTTAGTGGCTCCAATATGCATGATTGTTAATTTGACCAAGAGCCCATATTATCTTGTCTTCTCCCTTGAATTGAATGCTTGCAGATTCCAGCTTAGTCAAATGCACGTGCACTATTATTATTACACACACCGTTCGATCGTGCAAGTGAAAGGCAATAATGACGATATATGATGGACTGATTGAGATGAGCGAAGCTGGTATGAACTCGACCTCTCTTGTTTTTGTAAATATGATGAGTTCATCGTTCCTGATCAGCCTATTATGGATAAACATGTTTGCAATGACAATTAGAGATTATAGTTGCTTATGCCATGCTTAATTAGCTAGGAGCTTATAATGCTTTACCTTGCGTGCCAACATGCTATTAAAATGGTTGTGACGTGATATGATAGGGTGGAATCCTCCTTTGAATGATTCGAGTGACTCGACTTGGCACATGTTCACGCATGTAGTTGAAACAAAATCAACATAGCCTTCACGATATATATGTTCATGGTGGATTATATCCTACTCATGCTTGCACTCAATGTTGATTAATTTTAATGCATGTTCATGACTGTTGTCGCTCTCTCAGTTGGTCGCTTCCCAGTCTTTTGCTAGCCTTCACCTGTACTAAGCGGGAATACTGCTTGTGCATCCAAACTCCATAAACCCCAAAGTTATTCCATATGAGTCCACCATACCTTCCTATATGCGGTATTTACCTGCCATTCCAAGTAAATTTGTATGTGCCAAACTCCAAACCTTCAAATGAAATTATGTTTTGTATGCTCGAGCAGCTCATGTTTCAACTAGGGTTGTCTGTATCTTCCAGGCTAGGTGGGTTATTCTCAAGAGGAGTGGACTCCGCTCCTCATTCACGAGAAAATGGCTGGTAACCGGGATGCCCAGTCCCATGATCAAAAAGATCAAAGCAAATCAAAATAATTAAACAAAACTCCCCCAGGATTGTTACTAGTTGGAGGCACCCGTTGTTTCGGGTAAGCCATGGACTGATACTTGTTGGTGGTGGGGGAGTATAAAATTTACCATTCTGTTTGGGAACTGCCTATAATGTATGTATCATGGAAGATATCGAGATCTCATAGTTGTTATGTTGACAGTGAAAGTATACCGCCCAAAATGTTATTCATCTCTATTTTAAAATCGAGCTCTGGCACCTCTACAAATTCCTACTTCCCTCTGCGAAGGGCCTATCTATTTACTTTTATGTTGAGTCATCACCCTATTATTAAAAAACACCCGCTGGAGAGCACACTGTCATTTGCATGCATTACTATTAGTTTATATTGGGTATGACGTGACTGGATCTCTTTTACCATGAATTACAATGTTTAGTCAGTACTTGATCTTTAAAGGTGCTCTGCATTTATGTTTTGTGGTCTCAGAAAGGGTTAGCGAGATACCATCTTGTTATATCATATTATGATTGTCTTGAGAAAGTGTTGTCATCCGAGTTTTATTATTATTGCTCGCTAGTTGACTATGCCATTGATATGAGTAAACATGAGACCTAAGTGTTATTGTGAATATGGTTAGTCATAATCTTTGCTAAAACCTTGAATGCTAGTTTTACATATTTACAACAATAAGAGCAAACAGCGTTTGTAAAAGTATTTCTTTATCACTTTCAGTTTGTCAACTGAATTGCTTGAGGACAAGCAAATGTTTAAGCTTGGGAGAGTTGATACATCTCCAACGTATCTACTTTTCCAAACACTTTTGCCCTTGTTTTGGACTCTAACTTGCATGATTTGAATGGAACTAACCCAGACTGACGCTGTTTTCAGCAGAACTACCATGATGTTATTTTTGTGCAGAAATAAAAGTTCTCGGAATGTCCTGGAAATCCACAGAGCAACTTTTCAGAATTAATTAAAAATATTGGCGAAAGAAATAGCATCATGGGGCCCATACCCTGTCCACGAGGGTGGGGGGCGCACTCCCTCCCCCTGGGCGTGCCCCTGCATCGTGGCCCCCCTGGACGTCCACCGACCTCAACTCCAACTCTATATATTTGCTTTTGCAGAGAAAAAAACCAAGGAGAAAGTTTCATCGCGTTTTACAATACGGAGCCGCCGCCAAGCCCTAATCTCTCTTGGGAGGGCTGATTTGGAGTCCGTCCAGGGCTCCGGAGAGGGGGATTCATCACCGTTGTCATCATCAACCATCCTCCATCACCAATTTCATGATGCTCACTGCCGTGCGTGAGTAATTCCATCATAGGCTTGCTGGACGGTGATGGGTTGGATGGGATTTACCATGTAATCAAGTTAGTTTTGTTAGGATTTGGTCCCTAGTATCCACTATGTTCTGAGATTGATGTTGCTATGACTTTGCTATGCTTAATGCTTGTCACTAGGTCCCGAGTGCCATGATTTCAGATCTAAACCTATTATTTTTTCATGAATATATGTGATTTCTTGATCCTATCTTGCAAGTCTATAGTCACCTATTATGTGTTATGATCCGACAACCCCGAAGTGACAATAATCGGGATACTTCTCGGCGATGACCGTAGTTTGAGGAGTTCATGTATTCACTATGTGTTAATGCTTTGGTCTGGTACTCTATTAAAAGGAGGCCTTAATATCCCTTAGTTTCCACTAGGACCCCGCTACCACGGGAGGGTAGGATAAAAGATGTCATGCAAGTTCTTTTCCATAAGCACTTTTGACTATATTCGAAATACATGCCTACATTACATTGATGAACTGGAGCTAGTTCTGTGTCACCCTATGTTATAATTATTACACGAGGAATCGCATCCGACATAATTATCCATCACTGACCCAATGCCTACGAGCTTTTCACATATTGTGCTTTGCTTATTTACTTTTCCGTTGCTACTGTCACAATTACTACCAAACTGCTATCGTTACTTTTGCCACTGTTACCATTACTATCATAGTACTTAGCTACTAAATACTTTGCTGCAGATACTAAGTTATCCAGGTGTGGTTGAATTGACAACTCAACTGCTAATACTTGAAAATATTATTTGGCTCCTCTTGTGTCGAATCAATAAATTTGGGTTGAAACTCCACCCTCGAAAACTGTTGCGATCCCCTATACTTGTGGGTTATCAATGTGCCACTGAACAGTGGAGCGACACCGCACCTTTTTAGGGGCTCAACAATGACAAGGCCCGTGCAAGCACTAAGAGGAGCTGCGCCACAGCTTTTGATGGATACGACACTAGCAAGAGGGCCTGCGCGACTTCCTATGGGTCCTAGGCCAGCAACCTGGCCTGCACCACAACCTATGGGGGCTATACAACCACCACGGGGGCCTAACACAGCAAACACAAACTATGTGACTAGTCCTGGACTGGCACCATCGCCTGCATCATCAGCAACAATGGATGGCAGGTATGGACAGCGTCCAGGTTCTTCAACTACACAAGAAGAAAGTGGCAATGCAATTTCATCTCCTATTATGCAAGCTCCTGGTGGACATGCACACCAGCCACTCAGTATTGCATCTCTACATGCAGCTGTTGCGGCTGCGCAAGGTACTACGATGGTTGAACCACCGTTTGGAAGACCTACTACCACACCTGGCCCTGCATTTCCTAGAGACCCTCCAAAATGAACTACAAAAGGGAGGGCAAAGTCAAAAAGAATTCAATCAACACTTGAGCTGCATCCGAAGAGAAAGAACAAGTGCAGATATTGTGGTTCTTTTAACCATAATGGTGCAAACTGCCCGACCAGATTGGTGTGATGGTCACACAATGACCAGATGACTGAAAAGATGTGTTGAATGGCATTGACAAATTGAACTATTTGTGGGTCTGCATGTTTGAACATCCTAGACTATTATTTCTGGTTTATGGTTTCTTGTGGGTAAATTGCCTCACACTGGAGTTTGAATTGCCTGGTTACGAGTTTTGAGTTGCCTGTTGTGTGCTTCGTATTGCCCCGCCCACACCCTTGCCCTCCCCATATTGGTCGAAAACTTACATACATAAGATTATGCAATGCTAAAAAAATGCAACAGTTTCCTGGTTATGTAATGATCATACTATATATCTTTTATGGGTTCTTCTGATTAATTTGCCTCACATTAAAGCTTAAAATGCCTGTTTATGCAATTGAGTTGCCTGGTCCTAGTTCTTATACAGGCAACTCCCTCGGCGGTCCAAAATTCACAAATACAAGAAAATACGCATGCATTTACATGATGCAGTACGCATGAGGGGAGAAAAAAACTGACCTATGCTAACTTGAGTATGGTTTTCCATGGAGCCTTGTTGTGCCCATTGTCAACCCACGTGTTGTTCAATTGTTTCTTGATTCTTGTAATATCCTCAGTTGTGAAATTTGGAACAGCCCTTGCCTCCCAACCGTTTGCTAGCGTAAGAGCAAAAACACCACAGTCGAACCTAAACAAAAATTGAAAAAAAAATTCTAGTTAGCTAGTTTACTCTATGTAGTACTGTGTCACTTGTAAAAAACTGAACAAAAGCAGAGTTTATATGTGAAAAAAGTGGATGCTTACTCAGTTTTTTGCTTTGGAATGTCGATGTTGGTAAGCCCAAAGTCATCAAGCAAGACGCGGGAGCTGGCGTAATGCTCTTCCTATAGAGCCCGAAAACTTGCAATCATTTTCCTTGCACAAACATCTAGATCCTTGTTCTGGAGCGTCCTCCAAGAATCAAGAGCCTCAAAACGTCGGTCCCTTATGTTCACATTAAAAATCCAGTAATGATTGCCTGTAACTGGCTTTGTCTTCTCAATGTTCTCTAAAACTGGGAACATAATCTGTTAGAAAAAACAAATGGGGTTAGTAAAACATAAATAAACCATACTAGAAGCTGGATGCACATGCAAGTTATGTACTTATATGAGTAATTTGCCAAAAATAGAAGATGCATAGGCAAGTTATGTACTTATGTAAGCAACCTGCCAAAAATGCACATGCAAGTTATGCAATTACGTAAGCAACTTGCCAAAGAAAGCAATTCATGAGTGTGGTCAACTTGCCCCCCCTAATAATATTTACATTGGATATATGAGAAAGGTTTTAGCAATTCATGATAAAACAATTACGTGAGCAAGGTTTTAGCAGAAAAAGTGATATATAAAAAATGCATTGGTAAAAAATAAAGAAACCATTAACTTACCATGTCTTTATAGTCCAAGTGATTCGACTTCTTGAACCGGGAAATGAGCTCCTTGCCGTTCAACTCCATGTTTTGCATCTGAACCTGGTGGAAAAAGAATACAGACATGACCATGACCTATTATGAAAAAAATAAAAAGAAAGAATTGCAAAACTACACTATTAACTGCTTCGCGTTTTCTTACTGAGAACCTGAGGGGCACCACTAGCTTCTTTGAGTCTGGTGGCAAGTTCATCATTATGGACTCTATACCAACTTCAATTACATGGCTCAAGACAAAACCTTCCTTCTTCATTAAGTTTGCAAGCTCCCTGACTGTGATAAAGTATTTGCCATATTCAATTACTCTTGGGCTGCACGAAAAAAAAGAGACATTCATCTCACAAATCCTTCCATAATTTGCCTACCACTATTCAACTCGGAGAAAACACATGGGGGGGCATGGTCATATGAAGGAGAAACTATTTCAAATAAGCATTTCACACTAAGCCAAGTTGCCTGATTCTATAAATGGATTTCTTGTAAAAAACAGCTTGAATTGCCTGGATAACATGATAGACCTTGCCTGGGAAAAAGTGCATTGTCCAAAGGCTGACAAAAATAAATGCAATGATATATTGTCATACCTGGTATCTAGGTCTGGTGATGCTTCTTCATTAATTCTTCCATGCAAGATTACCGATGCATACAATCTATTTGCTTCAGGTTTGGACATGTAGACTTTCTTCTCATTATAGTCAATGAATGGTGACCTCTTGCAAGGAGGTGGTTTGATAATCCTTCTCTCGAATTGAAGTGGATGCATCTCTCTTGAGCTACTACTGCTATAAATCTTGCTCCCTGATCCCACTTCTCCTTGGTTGGAACTTTTTTTAGGTGTTTGATACGCATTTGGTGATGAGATTCCAACTGAACATTTTGCGTCAAACTTACTTGCCTTTCCTTCTGCTTGTGAACACGGTTCATCTATGCCTTCAAGGTCCAACAGATAATCATCATCGATTATTTCGATGATTGGCTGGGTATGTACTGGAAGTTCCTTGAACTCCTGCTCACCAAATGTGCTTGACCCAACATGTTGATGTGCTCTGTTATCTGCAGATCCTGTGGGCAAATCATCTATGCCTAGATCGAAACTTGGTGCTGGGCAGTACTCTTTGTAAAAACCATTTGATCTTTCAATCTCCCTTTGCTCCAAATGTTGTTTATCTTTATTCGCTGAGGTGTGATTTGTGGAGTTGGATTGAGGATTCTTGCTGTTTGGATCAACACACCTTGCAAACAGCTCACTCACATCTAGAATACTGATTTCTAGTGCATTGGTTGTCTTCCCACTAACACGCATGAATTCATGGTACCGCTCCTCCACATTAGAGAAATGGGAAGTGTTCCCCTGGCCAGTTGCTTCTATTACTTCTGGAACACTTGTGGCCTCAGGTTGGGCAAGCACAGTTGAGCAGTCAGGCAATTTCCCTAGGGCTATTAGCAACTTCTGTTCCGGACTTGTTCCCATGGTTACAACTTCAGGCAAGTCTTGTATCCTTTTGATCTCCATACATGACACCGGAGGGATGTTCTCTTTCTCCTTTTTGTGTCCTGCGTAGTTTAATGCTGCTGCCTCAGGTGATGGCTTAAAGTCTTGCACCTTGTCCCACTGGATACCATTGGCTGACTACATCACATTTCCTCGAGGCAGGAAAGGCACTTGACTATTTAAGTCACCTAGTGGTTGTGTTCCGATGTGGTTTGCTGTGCTTACTAGCACTGTAGGTCCCTTTTTGAGTTAAACTGGCCTCACTTTTATGGGGTCAAGTGTTCCCTCTGCAAAACTTGCCTAGAAAGCAACTGGTCTTGCTTCCTACTTGGACTGAGTTGTCAGAATATGTGATCCACTTACTTGGCATTGGGAATGAAAAATACCAGACTGCTTTGGAGCTGCCCCTGTAGATACTGCCCCATCTCCAACTTTGCTGCACGATGGTACGGCTGAGCTTGATGGTGTACTCTTTACCACTTGTGTTTTGTCATTCCCATGAATTGCCTCTTTTGTTTTTGAATTTTCCTGTTGCTGCTGCTGAGAAGGACCGGGTATTTTCATGGCTGACTGCCTTGACTTTCCCCCTTGGTCGTATCCGGGATTTTCGACACGATATGCTTGCGGATGCATTGCTGTTTCATTCAACACAGATGGTTCTAATATGAAACTGACCATTTTCTTCATCTTCTTTGATGGCGGGAGTGGTGGTAGTTGGTTAGGACGAACTTTATTTGGTTTTGTAACTTCAATTGGTTCAACAATTTATCTCATTATTTTCTGGCGAATTGGCTTTGGGAATATTTCCTTAGGGTCAAATGTGAAGACCATATCTAGATCTTCTCCCCTCAAAAGCTCTTCGAACATCCTCCTCGCTTCGGTTGCCATGGATATGTCATAAAAAACATCCATTTCTTTCACTTCAAAAACAGGGAAGCGTGGTTTGGGGAAAACATAAGTTTTGATGTCTCACATCACAACGTCTCTCACAGAGATGCTATTTGCCTCATTCAACCCTTTTGGCTTTCTATCTCTCTTATTTTCAATTAGAAATTGCAGCATGCATTGTTCATCACCATCGTTGTCTGGTTTTTCAATTGTGCCATCCTCATCCCGACCTAAGCCACCATTGCCGCCTGAGCCACCGTTGCCACCTCCACTGTCATCTTCATCATCGTCATCCTGCTTCCCCTGCCCATCATCTTCCTTGTCTTTATCGTTCCCATCACCTTCTTTGTCGTCATCGTCTTCCTTTCCTTCATCCTCTTCTTTTTTGTCATCCTCTTCCTCTTCATCATCTTCATTGTCCTCGTTCCCCTCAGTTCCGTCTTCCCTCCCCATGTCAACACTTGCCCCCTCGTGGTGATCCACCATTTGTCGTTCTCCCTGGCTACTTGATTTCCCCTGAACTCCACTTGATCCATCATGACCATCATCACTGTCCGAACTGCCATCGCTATCACTTCATCACTACCTTTATCCCTGCCATCTCCCTCACTTTCACTATCGACTGCCTCATTGTCGTCGCTGTCGGAATTAAATGACTCCTCCTCACTTGCTAAGATGTCTCTGTCAGCTGGTACTCGCTTGCCCCTTCTATTAGACTGTCGCATGCTTGTCTCCGTAGTAGTAGGATCTTTCTCCTTTGCCCCCCATTCATCTTCATCTATCTTCCCAACCCCAGTCATGAGCTTCCCCGCTGCATGTGAAATTACGGAACACATTTCGTGCACCAAACCTGTGAGCTTCTTTTGCTTATGTGAAACATAAAAGTGGATGGTAGAGAACATGATAAGTACAAATCTTCTATTGAAAAGTCTGAAAAATGGTTGAATGTACAAATGGTGATAAAAAGGGAAACAACAGTGAGAGGGAAAAACAAGTGCTGGATAACTTACTGTTTTGTCATACGACTCGGGCAATCTTGTGGCAACAAATTTGGTGATATGGTCCATACTGCCAACAAGCTATCATCCGCACACCGGGAAAACTCTGTCTTGAGCTGGTGGTTTATAGCCAAAGAAGATAAAAAAAAACTATGAGCGACAACAATTCTGGCACTCCCATACCAAAAAGAACTGAGAAAATGAAGAAAATGGTACTACTAATTGTCTGAAAATTCCTGCATCCATTATCCCACTTTCTTGTTGCCTACTATTAGTGGATACTATAATCACCAAAAATGTAGAACTGGTATGCAAGTTGCTAGTTTTCAGAACATAAGTTGCTTGTGTTGTTGTAGAAACTTGCTACTTTTCAACATGTAAAATGCACACAAAAAAAGAGCTAAAAATGTACTACAATAGCTACCATTAATACAACAATCCTTCCTGTAAAACATTATCCAACTGTGTGCATGATAAACAAAAAGGTTCGAAGAAGACTGATAACTACTTGGACCTACTTGAAATATATGTAAAGCACTTGCTCCAAAAAATTACATTAGCTTGCTTGGTTTTTCAAAGTGAATTGCCTACTCTAAAATGGTAGTGTTGCCTAAAAATAATAGGACAATAATATATCACCTAAAACGGAAAAATTGAGTTACCCGCAAATTGCCATATTCTCCCGGAGCCTTCTTGTCCTTCTTGATAACTTTGGAAATCAAATCTGAATTCCAAACTGAAACCCTTGGTACCAAGTTCGGGATTGGCTCATCAACATCCAAAGAGTCTAGGCACAACAACTGCGTAATGACAATTAAAAAGAACACAGAGTTTAAGTTAGCTAATGATGGCAAAAAAACAAAAAAGTAAACAATGGATGCTTAAAAAAAGCAAAACAGCTTGAAGCACTTACAACAAGGTGGAAAACAAAACAACAAATGACATTCTTGTTGCCACGCTCCGAAGTGAACGCAAGCTTTAGTTGATCAACAACAAACTAGCATATATTGGTTTCCGTTATTCCATTGACATCCATCAACAACAAACTAGCATATATTGGTTTCCGTTTCCGTTATTCCATTGACATCCATGACCGAAGGGGCAAGGAAGCACGAAAAAACAAGAGCTAGCCAAGCGCGGGCAAAGTCATCATCATAAGATCCTCCCATGTCTATGATCATCTTGCACCATTCTGTGAGAGTTGGGGAGTTCTTGGAAGTGATGTTGTAAATATTGTATATTGCCTTTGTGATTTTAGGCTGATTGTCAAAGCACACCTTCCTGCCCCTATTTGGCAAACCCCATATCCTACGGACACTCGCGGCATCTACATGAATCTTCCCCCTTTCTGGAATGACTATCTGCGAAATCTCAGGGTCATAATGCTTCATTATCCACTGGCTAAGATCTCCGGGCATGCTACTCGCTGCAAGGTCCAGAATGCCACCAAATTCTTTTCGAATGATGACACCCTTTTGGTCAGGAACCAAGTCCTTGTTCAACTTGAAGAGCCTTGCAGGGGATGCCCTATTCCTACAACCCTTTTGCACATGGGGAAAAAGGAATTAGCAAAGGAAATAATGTTCATCACATCATAGGCAACTTAGATAGCATTGTTGGGCAACTGCTTAGTGAAACTGAGGCAACTATGCAAATACCTCAGTTCCTCCCATCTTCTGGCGTTTCGGTTTTGGAGGTTGGTCGACGTCTGCACCTTTGACATTTGTATTCCCAGCATCTGAAGCTTGGCTCTTGTTACTATTCTCGTTACTAATAATATCATCAGGACGCTTCCCCCATGCAATAACTGTTGGGTTCTACGGTAGGGTGCGTCGACTATAAATTAAAATTTTCCTACGCGCAGAACAACAGGAACATGCTACGGGAGATGGATCATAGTTCGTTACCACTAGACGCGCAGTGCCGTGCAGCGGAAGAAGAGTTGGGGCAGCGCGTTCGCGTGGATCGTCTCCTCCTCGTCCGATCTTCCTCGAACAGCCGGTCGTCCGATCCCACGTACAAGTTCGCCGGAACGGCACAAGTGCACCGCCTCTAACGGTATCCGCGCGTGCAGGAGGAACACTGTGCGGCGGACTGCTAGGTCCGATCACACAGTCGGCGGCGAGTGGAGTGGCTATTCGCAACACATGCAAACCCTAGTCGCAGCGCCGAAGCGATCAACCTAATAAGTGTGCTGCACCTCCACTTTATATAGGCGTCCGTCGCGGGCTCAACACTTGGGCCTCGCACGGACTCTAAAGCCCATAAGTCTACTCGGTCACAATCCGAATACAGCTCGGATCACATCCAACCAGTGTCCTAGGATCCGACCTTGTAGGTTCCTTCCCTTAAGCGCGCGACCCCTTAGGCTCAAGTCGGCTTGGTCACAGTTCGGATCACCTCCGACCTGCACGGTTGGTAGCGGCCTCTAACAAGGCGTGCCGACCACCAAGCAGACTATGAAGCTGGTTAGGCGAACCTGTACAATGTGTCACACTTTTGTTCCCTTTGCCTCACGATATATGTTGTCGGGCTCAAGGCGAGACTGTCATCCTTGTGATAGCCCGACCTCTTTCTCGTTCCAGTGATACCAACCACAAACCGGATTATATCATAATCCCTGTCGCATGGCCATGCTTATCCTGGTCGGATCACACGAGGGGCCCAGAGTATATCTCTCCTGATCGGAGGGGCAAATCCCATCTTACTCGACCATGTCTCGCAGCATGGGACTGGACAAACCCGAAACCTCCCTTTGTAACTACCCAGTCACGGAGTAGCGTTTGGTCGGCCCAAAGCAAGTCTGTCACCATCTCGAGTACATGCGTCAACTCAAGTCTTAGGACATAGAACGTATGTTGTACTAGAGACTCACAGATGACATATCGCTGCGTCTCATAGTTGGGTCTGTCCGACTCGGACCTTATCTCGACTCGGATCCAACTACGTCGAATCCGACCAGACCTTTCCAAGTCCATATTATCCGGTTAGCATCCAATACTCCATGGCTAGTGAGACCAAGCCATCGACCGTGTCATATGCTAGTCTAGTCCGCTGCACGTCCACACAGCCCTTTCGACTAGGGACCTTTTAGGACACTCATCATACAATGCATAGTCCCACAAACAAGTCACGTACTTGCTGATACACATCATTGATAATGTCCAAGGACTATCTTTATTCATAAACACATAGGAAATATCATCGTACATGATTGTCTCTAGGGCATATCTCCAACAATAACTGATTTAGTTCTGTGACGCTTGACCCCAGTTATTGGTGCAGTGCTCCGTGGCTGGAAGATGGAAACCACATAAATCAATAAAAAATGAAAAACAAAATATGTGATGTACAGAAAGAACATATAGCATGTGCACACCTGTGTTTGATGCTCTTTATTCCCATGAGATGCAAGGTCATCATGACTTGATCTAGCAGGTCCATCCTATTTTGACTTATGACTTGTCCCAACCATCTATTTTCTATTGCATATATAAAGGACAAACAATGAGCATTGTCATAAAAAACAGAAAAGATGGTTCTGAAAAAACTGTATATCATGCAACAAATTTGTTTGACTAAAATTCTTACTAAACTAAGCAAACAACAATTTACAAAAAGTGGACAATGAAAAGGGTTGTAAACTATCTGATTTTCACTATGTTACAACATTAATACAAAAGGACATACAAAAAAACTAAGTAAAACATGACTACAGGGAGCAAGAAAAAACTGTTACACATCAAGCACCTGAAAAAAAAACATATCGTGACTGCTAGGAAACACATGATGGCATTTCAGGCAAATGACTAAGAAAGCTTGAGCAAGCTTGACACTACACAAATGCACTAAGAACATATCGTGACTGCTAGGCAACACATGATGGCATTTCAGGCAAATGACTAAGAAAGCTTGAGCAAGCTAGACATTACACACATGCACTAGGCAAACAGATGATGGCATGTCATGTTACTTACTCACAAAAAAATTGAACAAGCCAGGCATTGCACAAATATACTAGGCAACAGTTGAGGGCATGTCAGAGCAACTGACTAACAAAACTTGAGCAAGCCAGGCATTGCACAAATACACTAGGCAACAGTTGAGGGCAAGTCAGGCAACTGACTAACAAAACTCCAGCAAAAGCTTGACAACTGAATCACAAAACTTAAGCAAACTGACATATCTGTAAGAACAAACATGAGCGTCGAACCACAGCACACAAACCTCATACACACACATTTCAACAATAGGAACCTACAGCATAGGTACATTTGTTGCATGAAAAAAAGGTGCTAGGCAACTATATGAGCATCCTATAAGCAATTGTTGCGCAAGTCAGTAGATCAACAACCTATGCATGAGAACATCTTCCTCCCTCTCCCTCCACACGCCACGACATCCTACTGAGCATCACCAAGCCTTGAATGCCCCGTGAATCATATCTCACCAGTACCCAAACCAAATCTAACGAGTGCTTAATCCGTTCCAAATCAGTTAGCCTATGCATAATCTCTTACAAGGGCAAAGGTACTCAGTGATTTCGCGCAAAACTCAGTAGATCTGACAAACCTACACAAAAATGGGATCGAGATGAACTGACCTGGGATTCTGCCCTCCGCCAAACCGCAAGGCGATTCTGCTCCTCCGCGCGAACCACACAGCGAAGGCACGCGCGTCGTCCCTCCTCGGCCGCGTCTCCGGCGCTGCAGCACCTTCCGCCTCTGACTGCTGTGTGTTGCGGGTGTAGGCGTATGGCCCCGGTCGCCGCACCGATGCGCGCCTGGCCGCTTAACCCCTCCCTCCACGCCGCGCATGCTGTCCCTTCCTCACTACAACGGAAGACGGCCGCCGAATCGCCGCGCCGCCACCGGATGCTCCGAATTTGGTGGATTTGGGAGGAAATGGGTGTGCTCCCTCCGCTCGGGGGCGGTTTCGAAATGGGACTGGGAGGAGACAGGAGTGGGGAGGGGGGAAGAACTGGACGGATCCACGACCGCTTCGACGCCCAACGGGTCTCGTCCCGACGCCACGACCAGGTGCCACCTGGCGCACGCGTCGATGGAGCGAGCGGTTGGAACGATCGACGCGCGCGTCCGCAAGATGACGATCGGACAGCGCGTGAGAGCGTGTGCTCTGTAAGACAAACGAGCCAGCGCCCACTTTTTAGGATTTAGGATACTGTTACTACTTCATTAGGCCGGCATCTGTTCCACGTGTCAAGAATGAAATGCCGCTCAGCATGCACGCGCGTACACTATATAGACGGGCACCATGATGAGATCAAACAACACAAAATATTCTCTCGTTCACCATGCAGCAACCTGGTAGTAATCATTATCGCTCCCAACGCCCACCACTCACCACCTTCAATGGCTCGTGCTGGGGCTAGAGCTAACTGGTCCCGCTCCGGCCACCACCTCGCCATGCTCTCCCGCCAATCACGTCGATCCCGCCGTGTGAAGGCCCTCGCCATCCCTGCACCTGGCTCCCAGGGCATCTTCATTCTTCAGCAACAACACCACCCACGAAACAAAACTAAGGTTCTTCCGAATTGAACTAGTTTTTATTGACTCAAATGTCACATTAAGGCGATACAAGCAAAAAAGACTTCACACCCGTCCTCTGCGTAGTCCAATAGCTTCATCTATTTGTGTTTTTGTTATGCAGTTCAATTAGGGTGGACAAGTTCTTCGAAGTGGAGATGACCGTTCGTGACAATGATCTTGACCAGTATGGAGTCGTTAACAACGCCATTTATGTTGCTTACATCCACAATGGTTGGCATCCAAGTGATATTTAAGCATAGTAGAGCCTGGGTTTTACTCTTGTACACAGTGTTGATTCTTGCTTAAAATCTCCTGCAGCTCGAGAGGAGCTAGCTGCGAGCATTGGCTTCAGCATGGCCTCCGTAGCACACACCGGCAACGCGATGGCACTCTTGGAACTGAACCTCAAGTACTTCAAGCCTCTACTGGTATGTGCATGGCACATCCGGAATCTCTTCTTTTTGCGAGTGTCACATCCGAAACCTCTAAGGCTCTCCTCACAGTATTTGAAGAGGAAAACTCTGTCTCAATGTGAGTCATCTCCTGCCAACTCTCATTTCTGGAATGGTATCATGAGTGTTAAAGATATCTTTTACAACTGTTGTCAGAGAATTGTTGGGGATGGGCATAAAACTAGATTTTGGGAAGATGCTTGGATCCACAACAAGCCTCTCTGTCAACTTTTTCCTCGCTTGTACAAGCTTACTTTTCATCAAAACATTACGGTTGCTAAAGCATTTGAACAGGATTTTAACTGCGTTGGATTTAGGAGATGTTTATATGGGGAGACACTGGATATGTGGAATAAGCTTCTGGATATGTGCAGTCAGGTTGTTCTGAGTGAGGAACCTGACAAAGTCAAATGGCTTTTGACTAGCTCTGGCCAGTTCTCCGTTAAATCTCTTTATCAATATATTATTGCTAAGAGAGTAGTGTTCCCTTTTAAGTTTCTTTGGAACCTGAAGGTACCTTTGAAAATTAAAGCTTTTATATGGTTAGTTATCAAAAGAAGGATCCTGACCAAGGACAACTTGTGTAAAAAAGGCTGGAAAGGCACCAACAAATGTGAATTTTGTGATGCCAATGAATGTATTGATCATCTGTTTTTCACTTGTTCTCTTGCTCGGTTTCTTTGGAATGTAGTTGGGAGTGCTTTGGGAAATCCCCAAACACCCCTGTCATTCTTTGACCTTTGCCAGAATTGGCTTCCTAAGTTCACTGGGAAAGATAGAATGGTTATAGCTATTGGTACGACTGCTTTGTTATGGTCGATCTGGAAAGCAAGAAATAAATCCTGCTTTCAAAGTTCTTTACCTAGGGATCCTACTGATATTATCTTCTCTTTATGTTATGTGTTGGATTCGTGGGGTGTGCTACAGAAAAAAGGGGTGCAAAAAACTCTTAAGGAAGTGACCAAGAGGTTGGCCCAGATAGCGAGGGACGTCTTCAAGCGTGCTTACGGGTGGGGCCCTGCTGTACGGAGGCTCTGTTGATCAAGTGTTGATAGATGCAGCATTTGCGATTATCTCTCTTGTTCTTTTGATATAGCACCCTGTAGGTGCAGATTTTGGCATCTCAGGTGTAGGAGTTTATTCCCCTTATGCAAAATATTAGGCAACATTTGTAGCGATGATGCTTTGGAGCGTTTTTCTGTTGTAGCATCCTGTTAGGTGCGGTTGAAATGCCTCTAGATGTATGAGTAGTGTTTCCTGGTGCAGATGTTAGGCATCGAAAAATGTTAAGTTTGTATGGAACTTGCTTTGTATGTTGTGACTCCATTTTCGTAATGAAAATGGGGGCCATGGGGCCCCTCTGATCGGAAAAAAAGGCTCTCCTCACAGTGGTTGTAAAATTAGTGTGGCCACCGGTATCTAGCTCAATTTTGAACTAAATACCGGTGGCCATGCTAATTTTACAATCATTCCAAGCAGCCCATAAGATTGGAAATCTCGAGGTTCTTATTTCCAAACCCCCAAATCTCAAGTTTTTATAACCACATGCATTGATTAATATACATCGAGGTGCCAAATTTGTCGTCAAGGTGAGGGTTGTCCAGATAAAGGGTGTGAGGATACTTGTTGAACACTTCATCGAGACACTACCGGATCGTGCGGTATGTGCAGAAACGATGGATGTTGAACGCGTTGTCTCCCTTATAGTGATCAATCCTTTATACTGATCAATCCCACCCGTGTGTGTGTTGATCTCCTCTAATGGAAGCTTGTTTTGGAAGCGATAGCGACCGTCGTCTGCCTCAACAAGGACTACCGTCCGACCCGCGTCTTCCCGGAGATGTCATCCAAGCTGCAGCAATTCTTCTCAACCCAGGACGGCTAGCCTGAAGATCAGCTTACAAGATATCTTATGCGTGCTTATATGGCTCAAAAGTGCATTTACATTACGTGGCGTACTGGCGTGTGGGAGGCTCTCCAAAAGAAAAATCAATGTTGGTTCTTGGCCAAAGTTTCATTAATCCCGTGCGCATGCATGGAGCTACGTGGAAGCTGAAGATCATTGAAACGTCACCTCAGTTGTCGCTAGGTCCAACGAAAGAGAGCCAGACAAAAACTTTCACCGTCGAAGTCACTATTCAAAATCATCTGCAAAAGAGTTAATTGTAAAAAACCATCACATTTGCGGCTTCTTCTGCAGAAAACCACCTGGTCCCTAATCCTTTGCAAAAAGCACCGCGCATTCGGTAAACTTTTTGCAAAAAGTACTAATCGGGGAATTTGGCTCATTTGATCACTTTCTGACAAGTGGGCCTGGACTTAAGGAGTTAACTAAGCAAAAACATTTACATAGTCACCCCTAAAACTAAAACAGGAAAGCAATCCAGCCCATCCCTGCTCCCGAACGGCCGATCCGATCGGAGGAGCCAATCGCCCCCCGCGGCTCCGCTACCCCCACCGGCTCCCGTCGTCGTAGCTGGAAGCCCGTCGCCGGAAGCACCACCCGGCCCTGCCGCTGTGCTGCCGGAGCTACCCCCCCCCCTCTCCCCCGCGACACCCGTCACCCCCACTGGCTCCCGTCGGAAGCTCCACCCGGCCCTGCCGCTGCGCTGCCGGAGCTCCGCCGACGGGCGAGCGGTCCCTCTCGCTGCCCACTGCAGCCTGCTCTCCTCATCCTTGGCCACGGCAGCAGCTGGCCGCGCACCTGGCTCGTCCCTAGCGAGCAGCAGCAACGGTGGGGAGCTGCGGAGGCAAGCAGCAACAACCGCTTGCACCCGCGACGGCAGGGAGCGGCGGTGAGTAGCAGCAGCTGCGGCAGCGAGCAGCACCAACCGCGGGCAGCCAGACACTCAGCATGCAACAGCCGTCCTCATCTGCTCGTCCATGTGCGCCATCTGACGACAACCAACTAGGAACAAGGACTGGATTGCTTTTCTGCTTTTGGAATGCAGGGCATGTGTGTAATTTTTTTGCTAAGCCAGCTCCTTACAAGCCGGCCCCATTTGTCAGAATGTGATTAATCGGGATAAATCACCTGATCAGTGCTTTTTGCAAAAAGTTTACCGAATGTGCGGTGCTTTTTGCAAAGGATTAGGGACCAGGTGGTTTTCTGCAGAATAAGCCGCAAATGTGGTGGTTTTTGCAATTAACTCTCTGCAAAAAGTATATTCAAAAACAACTTATTGACAGAAACGATGATGCTTTTATGTGCATTTTGTGAGGCGGGATATTATACCCAACTTATGAAACTACACAACGAGCTTGAAACAACTCCAACGACCAATGTATGCACAAGTTTGCCATGGGCAACAATCAACATCGTTTGTCGGCTGTTAGTAATATGCACAAATCAAACAATAACTTTATGCAAACCGGAATCGATACAGTTGATACAGCAAGGAGCAACTTGTTTCTTGACAATATACAACAACGAGCAACTTAAGTGACCACATGTCGCCATGCCTGAAAAATATGGCTTCATGGGCTGTTTTGGTGGACAAATCAATGCATGACATGATGGGTAATATGGCCCGACAACAACTATATGAGTAGCACTAGCATGGCCTCAGATTGGCCGAGGTAACGTCAGATGACTTAGGGTCACTGAGATGTGGGGTCACAGACCTGATGGTCCACATGTCAGTGACCCTATGTCACAGGACCCTAAGTCAATTAGTCCTTGCACATAAGCACCAAGCTTGAAAAAACATGTGACGACCGAAGGAAACAAACGCAACTAATGACTCATAAACTAATATCTTGATTGTAATTACCAACTTGAACTAACAAAGTTGAATCTAAGTTTTTTTTCTCGGGAAAAACTATCGATCTATTCATCAACTATTAAGGAAGTACAACAACACCATAAGTAAAAAATACATTCAAGTCAGTAGACTACCTAGCGACGACTACAAGCACTGGAGCGAGCCGAAGGCGCGCCGCGCTCATCGCTCCTCTATTACCGGAGCTAGATAAACTTGGTTGTAGTAGATAGTCTGGAAGTCATCATGCTAAGGCCTCAAGGGACCAGTACACCAGAACAGCAACCATTGCCAATGAAGTGAAGCGTAGATTGGAAGGATCCTACCTGTAGACACACAAAAATAGATGAACAAAGATCGGGTCCACGGAAGAAAAAAACCGACCGAAACCCGCGAGATCCATCAGAGATAAACCTCCACAAACCCTTAGATGACTCTAGAAGCATCATCGGGACGGGGGCTAGGTGAGCAGAACCTTATTCCATCTTAGGGAGTGCCGCTATCTCATCTTCCTGAGCAGAACACGGACCCTACCAAAACTCAGAAAAACAACAAAAAATGAAGCCCTCTCGCAGGCAAGAGCCGGGATCCACCGCACCTCCATGACCCTAAAGCCACATGAGACAAGGCAGCCCAGTGGCTGCGAGGGCAGGAAGCGGCAAACCTAGGCCGGGTGCCCTGTGTGCGTTAGTAGCAAGGATAAGTGCTAGCTACATAGCTGAATCTAAGTTTAACCAAGCAATTACAAACAAAACACTTGAACAGACAAGATCTTGTAGGGCGATGTTCTAAACTGTAATTGCTCTCTTTACTAAAAAAAATAGTTGTTTTTGTTCAATCACATACCGTGAAAGCTGCAGGGAGACATAATTTAGAGTTTTATCACTGCCAATTCACATAATTTGCAATGCCTCCCATTGTTCCTAGACTACATGGTTTTGAACATATGTTCTTTTACTAAAAAAAAACTGAATTTGTATATTTATGCTAGACCAAAAATCTGAAATTTGTTTCACATATTGTAGTTCTAAAGTTCCGTTGACCTGCAAAGTTTGGAGCCCATACGTTGTTTTATTTCGGAGAAACAAAAAAGAGATACTTTCATGTAGTAAGTACGTTCGCTAGCACAGATCTCAAAGCAATATTGGAAGGTAAACATAAAAGGTACACTGGTGGATGAGCTCTCGGCTCAGTGGCCAGGGGGCAGTGCTGCCACCCAGCCGGCGCGGGTTCGAACCTCGGTTCTTACACAGGTCTCACATCTCCTTCTTTATTAAAAATTAGCAGGGGCTTCTTCCCCCTACTGCTCTAGTTTTTTTAAGGGTACACTGCACTTGGGCTTAGAAAAACCACTCATAACCATAACCAGAAAACTTTCGTTTGACATCTCTACTATTTGGTGGAAGTTCGTATGTCGTTTCCACTATCATTGGAGTACTATTTGGTGGAAGTTCGTATGTCGTTTCCACTATCATTGGAGCATGAGAAGAGAAGGTGTACACGCGCTTCTCAGCCATCCGCCTCGCACGCATTATGTTCCGTGGACGAGCTGAGTCAAGCTCATATCAGATGAGTATATCTAAGATAGAATGGCAATCACAGCCATTACCTGATCAGATCGCATCTGCTCTCTGCCTATCGCGTACGCACCACTATCGTTCCTCTCTTTGTTTGTTGCTTCCGACTACTCCATCCGGGCGATTACATGCACGATTGTGCGGAAAAGCAGGCCTCCGATATTGCAAGGAAATCTATCTTTATTCCGTGGGTCAGGGAGCCTGTTATGAGTTGGCTTTGGGACAAGCCCTGTTTCTTTAGACGAATCTGCCCTAGAACTCACTTTTGAAACCCGTTGAAGGAAATCCCGATAAAGAGAGAGAATGTGCTATAAAGCTTCCATTTTTCTTCTACACATTATACGTTACTCATTGGGTTGATAACAGAGGATAGATCGCGTCAATTCACTAAAGAAAAACTGCTTTTCCTGAGATTTCTGGCCCGATACCTTCCTGCCGATCCGGAACGGCGGATTCAGCTTCAATCCGAGGGCTTCCTGTGGCTGTTTCTGATTGACATGCCTGTTTCAAAGTGCAGTTCTCCAGGTCACAAGAGATAGAGATAGAAATGATCCCTGGCCGAGTCTAAGATCTTGGGTTGTTGGGATAGGATTGCTTGATTCCAGTTGTGAGTGGTTGATCAATCTTTTCTTTGACTGGTCTGCCGGATCACTTCCACTGAGTCTTGAAACCTTTACTTAGAACTTATATGTAAATTCTGCCACTGATCCCCATTTCTACAGCTTGCTTAGCAACAATGGTATCGCGAAGAAGGCCACCAATTCTGATGCTAATGCTGCCACCGTGGTCTCATCTTCCTGACACGAGGAATAATCTATCCATTCCATTTTTTTTGGCCAATTCGTTTGCAATAGTTGTTACTTTCATTGATATCCTTGTTCACTTGAAGTAGTATGAGGATTTTCTCATGGGGTCTATTAAAAAAATGTTAATTAATCCAACGGGGCTGTCAGCTCACTAACATTCTGACAAGCTTTCAGCTCACATCTGTACCATGTATACTGATTCCTGGGTCGTAAATCAATTAGGGCGGACAAGTTACTCCAAGTGGAAATGACTCGTCCGCTACAACGAACTTGACCCTTATAGGGTCGTGGTACATGCTCTCTTCTTGTCGTTTGCCTCACGCTGCCGACATGCGAGTTGTGTTTCGTGTTTCGGCATAGTTAATTATAGCTTGTTCTTTTTATCATTAGTTCATGTGTATTTTACTGGCTTGCAAATCAACATTTTCAGCAAAACAAGGATATTATTCGGAGCTTGATGTCTAGTCTGCCTCAATATTGAGAAACTCTACTTTATGGTTTGATAAACATAGCAAAAGTACATATGCAAGATGTTATATACTTTAACCCAACGTGCTTCCTGGGCCAGCATCATTACATCGAGAGTAGTTTTAACATGCTCCCTCTTACCCCCTCTTGAGAGGTAAGAAGAGTTAATCAAACCACTAGTTAATCAAATCAGTGGCTCAGATCATGTGAAAATGGGAGGTAAGAGGGAGCATGCTAAAATTTGCCTTACACCGAAGCTTGATAGTTATTTACTCTAGTCATCTACTATTTCTTATTAGATTTATGCACCCATAACACTCTACAAAGTTTTGCAGATATAGTAAGACTACTACATACATGGACACTTATAAAACCATTAATTATGACACAAATTCATCTCTAGCACAATATGATAGTTTATATTTGTTTAAATTTGAAGTGAGAGCCATCATAAGAAAAAGCTTAAATAATGCAAACTAAATTACTAAAATGAAACAACTAACCATAAAACAAAATTTACTTTAGCATAACAGAGTGTACTTGTAATAAAATTATTAGAATTGTATGATATATATTCATTTCAGAAGTTTATTATTAGCGATAGGGGCAGAGCCATCATATACTCGAGGTGAACTCAATGAAATTAGTCAAATCCCATCAAATGACTATACTTATTTATTGTTTGCATTGAAAAATTTATATGCACTACATTATGAAACCGAATGGAGTTTAATTTAACCCTTAATTTACAACATAACATACCCAATTATGAAAAACTTCTAATTAGCCCTATTTTTTACATGTGACTAGCCCTGATTAGTGGAAGACAAAACCAAGGAAGATAACATACTTCATTAAGCCCCCCCCCCCCCCCCCCCCCCCCCCCAAAGAAAAAAAATCAGACTTCATTAAGCGGGCATCTGTTCCATGTGGCAAGAATGAAACGGCACACACGTACACTATATATAGGCGGGCACCATGAGACCAAACAATACAATTCCATGTTCATCATGCACCGCCCTCCTACTAATATCGCTCCCAATACCCACCACCCACCACCTTGCTTGGTCCATGCTGGGGCTAGAGCTAACTGGTCTCGCTCCGGCCACCTCGCCATGCTCTCCAGCAAATCCCGGCATGTGAAAGTTCTCGCCGTCCCTGCCTCCAGCTCCCAAGGCAACTCCAACAATAACATCAGCCAACATACAAAACTAAGGTTCTTGTAAATGAAACTATTTCCCATCCATTGGTATTTGGTATTCCCTCCGTCCCATAGTATAAGAGCATTTTTTTAATATAGTGTAAAAAACGCTCTTATATTATGGGACGGAGGGAGTAGAACATTAATCTCGTCAAATAGCTTCATATATTTGTGGTTTCTTTCATAAAATTAAATTAGGACGGACAAGTTCTTCGAAGTGGAGATGGCCGTCCATGAGAACGAACTTGACGAGTATGGAGTTGTTAACAACGCCATTTATGTTGCTTACATCCACAACGGTTGGGACCAAAATGATGTTTGTTTGCAGTAGAGTTCGGGTTCTTTACCCTTTATGTACACAATCTTGATTCTTACTTTAAATTGTCTGCAGCTCGAGAGGATCTGGCTGCGAGCATTGGCTTCAGCATGGCCTCCATAGCACGCACCGGCAACGCGATGGCACTTCTGGAGCTGAACCTCAAGTACCTCAAGCCTCTACGAGTATGTACACACATGCTCCCTCTATTCTAATTTAATTAAAGTTTAAGATTTATCCTAGGTCAAACTTAACTATATTTAACCAAATGTATAAAAAATGTGCTAACATTTATTGAACATAAAATATGTATAGTATGCAAATATATATTATGATGAAACTAATATGTGTCGTAGATATTGATGTATCTTTCTATAGACTTTGGTCAAAGTTTGTAACAAGTTTGACTGAGGACAAAGCTAGGACTCCAATTAATTTGCAATGGATAAAGTATGTCGCATCCGAAACCTCTGAGACCGGAAATCTCAAGTTTTTCAGTTCCCGAACTCTAAAATAGAAAGATTTAGTAACCACACTCTCTATGCGCATTTGATTAATGTGCAGCGAGGTGCCAAGTTTGTCGTCAAGGTTAGGATTGTCCAAATAAAGGGCGCGAGGATACTCGTTGATCACTTCATCGAGACGCTGCCGGATCATAAGGTGAAGCAATTGGTATTTCTCAACATGAACGCGCCATGTCCTTTATACTGATAAATCTCAAACACGCACTATTGATCAATCCCACACACACTCATGCTGGTCTCCTCTAATGGCAGCTTGTATTGGAAGCGACAGCGACCATCGTCTGCCTCAACAAGGACTACCGTCCGACCCGCGTCTTCCCAGAGATGTCATCTAAGCTGCATCAGTTCTTCTCATCCAAGGATGGTTAGCATGAAGATCAGTTTACAAGCTATAAGTTATTCTAGTTAATTTCATGTGCGTTGTATTGTAGTTAAAATATGTTCGCCCCTCTGGATGTTGGTTGATTAAAAATTAGTGAACGATACTTTATAGCTTGTAATTTACCAAAGTATTACCCCGCAATATTTTTTACCAAAGTATTTATTTATAATAGGGTGTCTGGGTGCCCTTGTTCGCCATTTTTTGTAATAGGTTTGTTGTGCCGGCATCTAGAGGTAATGCTCATATATTTGTTGGCTCCCTCCTACACTCCAAAGCAAACACGACATATCCTTCTATCTCCCATATCTTTCAAACCAAACACATGATATCCTCCTGTATTTTTGATAAAGAGCATTTTCATGCAAACGCTATATCGAGCTAATACAACCCCAATGAGCGAATATCCTACCTCTGCATAATAAGATGCACACTACCAACAAGTCTGATAATGCTTGAATAATGGAGCAACGTGGAAGTTCAAGATCACTAAAAACATCACATCCGTCCCTAGGTCCAACCAAATATAACCAGACCAAAACTTCCATTGTAAACTTTGTTATTGAAAAATGGCCATGTTTTTATGTCGATTTTGCCGAGATAAAAAATTACATCAAAATTATCAACCTACACAAAGAGCTTGAAACGATATTTTAGAAACAGATACATGTACAACTTTGACATGGACAACCATCGCCATCGTTTTAGTGGGTTGTCAGTGATGTGTACAAATCTAGCATTAAGTTTTCACAAACTGGAATCAGTACAATAGACAGCAGCGAGCAAGTTAAGTGATCCATGCATGAAAAATATGGCTTCATGGGCAGTTTCCCGGATGAATCAATGCTTGCCATGATGGGAAATATAGCACGCCAACAACTACCAGTACCGCCGATCAATATAATCACGCATATATGCGTGGAACAATTTTTTTCTCGAGAAAAAGGGCCAAAGGCCCCAGCCCCATTTCTATTACCAAACAAGGCCCAAAGGTGTTAGGTAGCCAAACATCTTACAGGCACGCGGAAGCAGGGGTACAAGCACCACAGCTGCTCCGGCAGGATACGAAAGAAAAAAAAAACAGTGCAAACGCGAAAAGGGGCAACATCCTCTCCAAAAAAAAACCTGGGAATTCCAGTGCTGCCGCAACAGACTTACACAAAAAACCATAAGCTATCAGTACAAAGAGAGTCAATAGGAAGAGAAGAGGGGCATCATCCTCTCCAAACATCAGCATATTTCATCCATCTCTCCTTTTTTTCATTCGCAGCTTCTGATCATGTGTTTTGTCTCGAACCGTTGTGGAGCAACGACCGAGCTCTAGCCCGGGTCTGGCCACATCAGCAAAGGGGTTCCTCTCGCCATGTGATATAGCTTTACCGTGATTGCTTCGAGTTGTTCCCTTGCAAGGCCTGAGAATAGGACCTTCCGCAAAGACAGAGTAGTAGCTGTTTTCCTCCATAGATCCTGCATGCCAGACCATGAAGTATGGTTGAATACCATATCATTTCTCACTTTCCAGAAAGACCACAAAATTGCAGCGTGAACCACATTTCCAACTTTATGGGAAGCATCTCTAGTCCACCACGAGGCTAGTCCTTCCATATTAGGAGTCCCAGCAAATCCAGTAAGACTAGTGATACCTTTCCAGAATTCAACCACAACATCATGTTTAAGAAATGACTACAACTTTCTAATTCAGTGCAGAAAACACAAGTCAAGTCATGCACCTCTTGTCTCTTAGACAGATTGTCCCTGGTAAGTACTTTATTAATATAAACAAGCCAGATGAAAATTTGAGCCCTGAGGGAAATTTTCAGATGCCAAATAGCAGGGATATATGAATGAACAATCCCTCTCAAGTTGATGATTTCATAGGAAGACTTGGCAGAATAAACACCCTCAGTATTATACTTCCACACAAGTTCATCCTCCCTATCCATGACTCAGATGGTGCAAGCAATACTAACTAGATCTTCCCAGTTTGAGATCTGCTCAGCAGAAAAACATCTCCTAAAGAGAGTTTAGCTGCAAGCCACCCTGCACTTCATTAAGGGAGCAATTGTGTTCATTACAGATAGTATAGACATCCCTTAATTGAGTAGATAGGGGGGAGCCAAACCAATGGTCTTCCCAAAATCTAGCTTTCCTACCATTGCCAATTTTCCAAAATAACCAAATTTGACTGCTTTAATTGTTGACGGGATACCCTTCCTAATAAGTGAGGCACCCCCAACAGGGCAAGTAAATAGGTTTCGGGACTGGGTTATATACTTAGCATCAACAATGTTTTTCCAGATCTTTCCCTCATCCAATTGGTATCTTCTTAACCAAAAAGCAAAGAGGCAGAGATTCATATTGTCAAAGTCGCCCAAGCAGCTAAGTGGTACTTGCAATGGCCTTCATAATTATCCCAGAAGCAATTATCAAGCTAAGAGTTAATAAGGGTAGTAGCCCATTTAGGGAATTTGATAATCCTCATTAAGTAAAAGGGAATGCTAGCAAGGCAGGACTGTACAAGAATCAATTTCTTGCCCATAGAGAGTAGTCTCCCCCTCCATCCTGCTGCTCTTTTAATGATGCTATCAACCAGAGGTTATAAGTCCTCTTTCATAATTTTGCAATTATGTAAAGGAGTACCTAAGTATGTAATAGGTAGTCTACACCCAAAAGTTTGAGCAAATATATGAGCATCACCACTGGTCATATTAAGGGGAACAAGGTCACATTTGTGGACATTAATTCTCATGCCAGTAAGGTGCTCAAAATAGGACAAGAGCCATTTGAGATTTTTGGCATGGTCAAGGTTTGGACCGACAAATATTAAGGTGTCATCAGCATATTGTATGCTAATGACACCAGTAGGTTTTGATACAAGGAAAAAGACTAGAAGTAGAATTATTACTAGCAACTTTCACAAGCATCCTAGTAAGAACATTAGCAACAAGATTAAAAAGCAATGGAGATATAGGGTCACCCTGCCTCACTCCTTTGGCAGCTACAAAAAATCACTGTTGGCATCATTAACTATGACACCAACAGAACCACCCACCAAAAGGGATTGAATCTTAGCAATCCATTGTGGGCTAAATCCTCTACTAGAAATTAATTCAAAAATAAAATCCCTATTAATCATATCATAGGCCTTCTCATAATCTAATTTAAGAACAAAGCCAGACTGATTATAGGAAGCAACAGAATGTATAATCTCATGGGAAGCAACTACACTCTCCATAATAAACCTACCTTTGACGAAGACAGTCTGATTTGGAGCAATGAGTAAATCACAGATAGGGCCAAATCGGAACATAGGCACCCAGCTTAGAACAAGCATGCAACCGATACAAGCATATCAGAACATATACAACTAATGACTCATAAACTTGTAGCTCGACCACAATTAAATTTTTTTTTGCTAACAAAGCTGAATCTAAGTTTAACGAAGCCATTCCACAAAATCTTTTTTTGTGACGAATTCCACAAAAATCACTTGAAGGTAGAAGTATTATGTTTAAATTAGACGTGTGTTGTGTTGTGTTGTGACACGCTGATCCTAGTGCACGAGAAGGAATTCATAAGGTGCACATCAAGACAAAATGTCAAGATATACAGTGACTATGGCAAGCACGAGAGAAGTTTGATGGTTTTCATATTTTGCATGAGATGAGAGAGTTGAGTAGTGTTTTTTCAGGGTTTTACGCTCTGGTACTCTAGATGTCAAACTAATTCAGTGGCTCAATGGCTTGCTAAGGAGGATTTGTCGATGAATAATACCTGGCTAACTAATCTTTACAATCAGATATGCCTTCACCTGTTGAATAAAAGTATTGGAGGGTCAAGAGTCAACTAGTAGTTGTGAAAAGAAGTGAGGGCATCTTCAGTGCCGACCTGCAAATTGTCTCCGGCATCCGTCCGCGGACAGGGGGACTGGGGGACAAATCCGTGGACACTGATGCGGGAGCCGTCCATCCAATGTAACCCGCATACATTTCAAACTACCTTTGAACTAAACCAGACGAATTACATGTAAACCGGATGGTTTTCATACAAACTGGAGCACATTTATTACATTTCAGACATATTTCAACTAAATTATAGCGGACTATGCTAGTATAATGCCGGCCGCGGTGGATCTACATTCCCACGACATGGATTCCCTATGTACGGTTCCGCCACTCACGGACTGACGTGAGCCACAGACGTATATGCTTCAGCGGAAGGGCAAGAGTAGCCTCCACCTCCGTGAAGAACGGATCAAAGTTGGTTCTAGGGCTGGTGAAGATGGTCGCCGTGGCCTTCGCCTTCGCCATATCTTCCCTGTGTCCGGCTGCGCCGCTCATCGGAGTGGCCCGGGAGGGATATGCTTCAGCCGAATAGGAAGAATGGCTCCTTTGCTTCCATGAAGACGAGGCGGGCATGACGATGCTCTGCGCTGAACCGGGCAAGACACCGGCTGGGTATGCCGGTGACGCGGTGACATGGTAGTTGTGGCCATCATGGGACCACTACAAGAAATATGTCAACTTGTGACCTTCTGTCAGCGATCCTGAAAGAAATGGTCGTAAATCTACGACCATTTGAGACCAATTGGTCATAAGCTGTTCGGGGGCCTCCAAACTGGTCCGCTGCCATATTTCTAGCTGATCACGACCAATATAGATGGTCATAGCCTTGTAACTTGTGGTGCATTGCTATGACTAGGTGCCACCTCATTAAATTTGCCTATGTGGCATGTCCATGTGTCAATTTTTGCCTATGTGTCATGTCCATGTGTTAGGTTTTGCCCTAGATTGTGAAGCAACCTACATTTCTGCCATTCCCCAAAAAATCTCACAAATTCTTTGGATAATATCCTCCTAAAATATGTTAAAAACGTTCCTTGCTTAGTTCAAAAATAATTCAGGAATATTCATTTTCTTATTCTGTTCAGAATAGCACTTTGTGAAGGAAGTGTTATTTATATTTTCTTGATTGCCCACAAAATATTTGGGCACTCATTCCTATCCAAATCATTGCCTCATGACAAAATTCAGCTCCATTTTCCTAGTAAATCATCCTCAGTTTCCAAAGTTTATGTTCACTAGAAGCTTTGTGAAGGAAGTACTAGCTAGGCATATCCTAATGAACTGAATTTTTTCCACATGTTATACATGCCCAAATCATATCTCTCCACCAAATATGAGCCCCATCTTACAATCCATGGGAGCTCACAATCCAATCTTTGTTTCTGGTAATATTTTCAGTTTGTGAAGAAACTATATTTTATATTGCTTTATAATTGCTAAACAATTATCACGACATGACCCTGCCCATAGAACCTCCCTCCACCAAATTTTATCTCACTTAATTTAGCCGATTTCCCTCAATATTTTTCGCACTTTTCTGTTCAGTGGAGAGCATTCTGAAGGAAGTACCATTTTTATTTATCGAAATGGTATGAAATCCTTACAGTGCCTTCATATGCCCAAATTATCATCCTCCTCCAAATTGCAGCTCAATCCAAATTCATCTATGTGAGCCCAGCTTCAATTTCTATTTTCTAGCCAGATTGGCACATTGCAAAGCAAGTGCTATCTAGACCCCTCCTATTGTCCTCAAACGTTTTGGGCACTCTTCCATATCCTAATCTTTGTCACATGACAATATTCAGCTCCATTTTCCTAGTAAATCTTCCTCAGAAATTTTCCAAAGTTTCTATCCAGAGAGAAGCTTTGTGAAGGAAGTACTAGCTACTTTTATCCAAATGATCTGATATTTTTTTTCCAAATCTTCCATATGCTCAAATCATCACTCTCCATAAAATTTGATCTCTATCCAGGAATCCATGTGAGCTCATTATCCAGTCTTTTATTCTGGTCATATTTTCAGTTTGTGAAGCAAATATATTTTATATTGCTTAATTATTGATGAAAATTTACCAGGACATGTTCCTACCTATATAACTTCCATTCACAAAATTTGAGCTCACTTCATTTAGCAAATTTATCCCAATAATTTTTCCAAGTTTCTATCCAGAGAAGAGCATTGTGAAGGAAGTACAAGTTTGGCATGTTCAAATGGTATCCAATTTTTACAGTGCTTTCCAATGCCTAAATGACCATCCTCCACCAATTGTCAGCTCAATTCATTCATTCATTTGAGCCCAGCTTCAACATCCATATTTCTATCTAGTGTGGTACTTTGCAAAGCAAGTGCCACCTAGGCTTCTCTATTTGAGCTGCAAATTTGCCAAGACATACTCATTAGTAGATGATCATCCTAAGCCAAAACTCAGGCCCATTGGCCATGTGCATTCACCCCACCGCTAATCAAACACTTGGCAGCTAATTCATGTTTAAATTTAGTTCAGTCTCCTCGTGAGTTTTTCTGTTGTATTCTTCTTCCTAACACCTATCGGGGAGTGCCCAACCCAACATACATGCCTAGGCCGCCCAGAACACGTGGCAATGCCACGGTAACACGGTGACCGCATGGATGACATGCCAGTTTACGCGCTCTGGAGTTGGGGCCCTCGGCCACTGTCTACCTAGAAATGTTTTTTGGAAAAAATAAAGAGCAAACTATAAGGTAGCTGTAGTTTAAATTTGACCCGCTTCCTACTAAGTCGGCAGAAATTTGTCTTTTTCACGAGAGGTGGATCAAAAACTTTTGACATAAAACCATTTTCTCAATTGTACATTAAATATGGCCTAGTATTATAGAAAATTGATTTGGTCCAATTTCGCAAAAAAAACTTAGGGGTACTCGAAAAATAGAAAAATGAAATTTTCGTCGAAAGAAAAATGAAAAATTGCTTAGGCAACATTGTTTGCCATTTCAAGATGCACCCTTGTGCACAATATTAGATCATTTGAGCAAACTATGCGATGAATGTGACCATAAGATTGATCATTTGGCTTGAAAGCCATGAATCTTCACACATGATAGCTCATTTCTGAGAACACTTTTTTAAAATAATTGTCATATTACAAATTTATTTATTTTCATGTTACTTATAATATAGTATATAATGACACAATGCGAAGGTTTTCCAATTTTTTTGATTTTTTTAATTTTTCATGCCCATTTCAAAATGCGGTCAAAACGGTGGGCATGACCGTTCCTAGCTAGTGGCTGAATCTTCAAAAACTTTTGGTGTTTTGTTGATTAAATAGATACTTATATACCTAGAAAATATTTTTGGAAAAAATGAATAGCAAACTGTGAGGCAGCTGCATTTCAAATTTGACCCACTTCTTACTGAATCGGCGAAAATTCGTCTTTTTCACAAGAGGTGGATCAAAACTTTTGACGCCCAACTATTTGGTCATTTGTACATTAAATATGGCCTAATATTTTATAAAATTTATTTGGTCCACTTTGCAAAAAATATATGGTAGGTCATTCACAAAAAAACTCATTTCGGAACTCGAAAAATGGAAAAATGAATTTTTCGTCCAAGAAATGAAAACTTCCTTAGGCCACATATTTTGCCATTCCAAGATGCACCCCTGTGCAAAATATTAGATCATTTGCACAAACTATGTCATGAATGTGACCATAAGATTGATCATTTGGCTCTAAAGCCATAAATATTCACACATGATAGCTCATTTCTGAGAACACTTTTTCAAAATAATTTTTGTATTACAAGTTTATTTTTTTTCTTGTAACTTGGTCACATATAATGACACAATGTGAAGGTTTTCCAAATTTTTTACGATTTTTTGATTTTTCATGCCCATTTCAAAATGCGGTCAAAACAGCGGCATGATCGTTCCTAGCTGTGCTTGTATCTTAGAAAACTTTTGGTGTTTCTCTGATTAAATAGATACTTAGAGTATAATTGGTTTGCTGCCAACATTTGGCAAGCCAACATTTGGCAACTTTTTGTGAGATTGACAACGAGAATTGGCAAACAACCAATCTCTATCCAATATTTGGCAGTTGCCAAAATTTGGCATGCCAACTTTTGGCATCAAACCAATTATGCTCTTATGTACCTAAAAATGATTTCTAAAACAAAAGAAAAAGCAAACTATGAGAAAGGTGCAGTTCAAATTTGACCCACTTCCTCCAAAATCAGCGGAAATTTGTCTTTTTCACGAGAGGTGGATCAAATCTTTTGACACCTGACCATTTTGTCAATTGTAAATTAAATATGGAATAATATTTTATAGAATTGATTTGATCTAATTTTGCAACAAATATATGGTAGGTCCTTCGCAAAAAAACTCATTTTGGGCACTCGAAAAATGGAAAATGAAATTTTCGTCCAAAGAAAATGAAAACTTCCTTAGACAACATTGTTTGCCATTCCAAGATGCACCCTTGTGCACAATATTAGATTATTGGAACAAACTATGATATGAATGTGACCATAAGATTGATCATTTGGCTTGAAAGCCATGAATCTTCACACATGATAGCTCATTTCTGAGAACACTGTTTTAAAATAATTGCCGTATTACAAGTTTTATTATTTTTCCTCGTAGCTTGGTCACATATAATGACACAATGCGAAGGTTTTCCAATTTTTTTGTTTTTTTTGAAATTTTTATGACCGTTTCAAAATGCAGTCAAAACACCGGGCATGACCGTTCATAGCTAGGTGTTAAACCTTGCAAAACTTTTGGTGTTTCTCTGATTAAAAAGATACTTATGTACCTAAAAATGATTTTGGCAAAAATAAAGAGTAAACTATGAGGCAGATGCAGTTCAAATTTGACTCACTTCCTCCTGAATCGGCGGAAATTTTTCTTTTTCATGAGAGGTGGATCAAAGGTTTTGACACCAAACCGTTTGGTCAATTGGACGTTAAATGTGGTCTAACGAAAAATGGTGTGGCGCCATTTTGCCAGAAATATTTGGTAGGTCCTTCACAAAAAACCATATTTGACCCTCGAAAAATAGAAAATGCTTTTCTTGTAAAAAACTTATTTTAATGAATTACGACCAAGTTAGATGGTCATAACATCTTCAAAGTGTTTAATGTGTTCTGGTAGGTATGTGGCATCTGACACGGATCCTTCATCAAACACCATCGGATACTCTCGGATCCGCGCCAACCCTCATCCCCCTCATCCTCTCAGCCCTTATCCCCTTCACAGCGCTCAAACCCTAACTCCTCTCCCTCGATTCAGATCGTCACCTCCACATTGCTCAAACACTAACCCTTCCGCCGCCGCCACCTCCCCCCAGCCCCTCCCTTCCGCCAGCCCCTTCTCTCCTCCACCCCCGCTCCTTGCGCTCCACCTCACGCAGCGTGGCGGCTGTCCGCTCCCTCTAGAGCATGCACCCCCGTCCTCCTTGCTCGCCTCCACGCGACCTCCACCTCCATCCCCAACCTCCCCTTCCCCTCCCCCGCACTGCAGCTCGCCCTCGCGTCTCATCCCTCTGTGCTCGACTTTCACCCCCTCCTCAGGCGCTGGACTCTGTCCCAACCTTATCTTTGGTAGACCCTTCCCTCTCCTCCTAGGCCGACCCGAGCTGCTCATGTTGTGTCCAGATCCGACAAGAACTCTCTCCCTCCCACCTCACACCTGAAACCCTAACCTTGCACGGGCATGGCGGGAGGGGGGGCGAGCTCGGGATCCACAACACAACAAGGTACGCATCCCTCATACTCCCCCTTCTCTTATTCCTCTCGTCTCCCCCAATATGATTTGTGCGTGCATTTTATTGCAGGTTCGTGAACAGGGATGATCTGGTTTTGTGAAGGGGCCCAGCCATGGAGAAGATTCTATGGGGTTCAGATCATCCATGGCAGCCTAGGATCAGCAGCATCACCTCAGGTTCGGCAGGCCGGACAGCTCCTCGGGTATCTCCTTGTCATGGGTGGTGGCGTCGTGCAGGCCTACTGCCAAGCCATCGTCAATGAGTGCCCTCCCCCCCTCTGTAGAAACACTCGCTGGTTGCTTCCCTTGCCCCTGGTGAAAGGATCGATATAGTTGACTAGAGGGGGGGGTGAATAGGCAACTAACAATTTTTAGCTTTTCTTTACCAAATTAAACTTTGCATCAAAGTAGGTTGTCTAGATATGCAACTAGGTGAACAACCTATATGATGTAACAACAACAAGCACACAAGCAAGCAAGGGATACAACACAAGTAAGCTTGCAAAAGTAAAGGCACGAGATAACCAAGAGTGGAGCCGGTGGAGACGAGTATGTGTTACCGAAGTTCCTTCCTTTTGAGTGGAAGTACGTCTCCTTAGAGCGTTGTGGAGGCACAATGCTCCCCAAGAAGCCACTAGGGACACCGTATTCTCCTCACGCCCTCACACAATGCGAGATGCCGTGAATCCACTATTGGTGCCCTTGAAGGCGGTGACCGAACCTTTACAAACAAGGTTGGGGCAATCTCCACAACTTAATTGGAGGCTCCCAACGACACCAGGAAGCTTCACCACAATGGACTATGGCTCCGAGGTGACCTCAACCGTCTAGGGTGCTCAAACACCCAAGAGTAACAAGATCCGCTAGGGATTAGTGGGGGAATCAAATATCTCTTGGTGGAAGTGTAGATCGGGGCCTTCTCAACCAATCCCGAGCAAATCAACAAGTTTGATTGGCTAGGGAGAGAGATCGGGCGAAAATGGAGCTTGGAGCTGTTGGAAATATGCCCTAGAGGCAATAATAAAAGGATTATTATTATATTTCCTTGTTCATGATCATTGTCTTTTATTCATGCTATAATTGTATTATCCGGAAATCATAATACACGTGTGAATACGTAGACCACAATACGTCCCTAGTAAGCCTCTAGTTGACTAGCTCGTTGGTCAACAGATAGTCATGGTTTCCTGACTATGGACATTAGATGTCGTTGACATCGGGATCACATCATTAGGAGAATGATGTGATGGACAAGACCCAATCCTAAGCATAGCACAAGATCGTGTAGTTCGTTTTGCTAGAGCTTTTCCAATGTCAAGTATCTCTTCCTTAGACCATGAGATCGTGTAACTCCCGGATACCGTAGGAGTGCTTTGGGTGTACCAAACGTCACAACGTAACTGGTGACTATAAAGGTGCACTACAGGTATCTCCGAAAGTGTCTGTTGGGTTGACACGGATCGAGATTGGGATTTGTCACTCCGTATGACGGAGAGGTATCTCTGGGCCCACTCGGTAATGCATCATCATAATGAGCTCAAAGTGACCAAGTGTTTGGTCACGGGATCATGCATTACGGTACGAGTAAAGTGACTTGCCGATAACGAGACTGAACGAGGTATTGGGATACCGACGATCGAGTCTCGGGCAAGTAACGTACCGTTTGACAAAGGGAATTGTATACGGGGTTGATTGAATCCTCGACATCGTGGTTCATCCGATGAGATCATCGAGGAGCATCTGGGAGCCAACATGGGTATCCAGATCCCGCTGTTGGTTATTGACCGGAGAGCCGTCTCGGTCATGTCTGCATGTCTCCCGAACCTGTAGGGTCTACACACTTAAGGTTCGGTGACGCTAGGGTTATTAGGAAGACTTGTATGTGATTACCGAATGTTGTTAGGAGTCCCGGATGAGATCTCAGACGTCACGAGGAGTTCCGGAATGGTCCGGAGGTGAAGATTTATATATGGGAAGTTATCATGCGGACACCGGAAAGTTTCGGGGGCATATCGGTATTGTACCGGGGCCACCGGAGGGGTTCCAGGGGTCCACCGGGAGGGGCCACCTCTCTCGGAGGGCCTCATGGGCCGTAGGGGGCAGGGAACCAGCCCCTGGAGGGCTGGGCGCGTCCTCCCCTTGGGCCCATGCGCCTAGGGTTGGGGGGAAACCCTAAAGGGGGCGCCCCCCTTTGCTTGGGGGGCAAGCCCCCTCCCTGGCCGCCGCCCCCCTCTAGATCTCATCTAGAGGGGGCTGGCCCCCTTCCCCCTTCCCCTATAAATAGAGGGGCGAGGGGAGGGCTGATCATCTGATCCAAGGCGCAGCCCCTCCCCTCCCCAACACCTCTCCTCCTCCGTTAAGTGCTTGGCGAAGCCCTGTCGGAGTACTGCCTCTCCACCATCACCATGCCGTCGTGCTGCTGCTGGAGCCTTCTTCCTCAACCTCTCCTTCCCCCTTGCTAGATCAAGAAGGAGGAGACGTCATCCGCTCCGTACGTGTGTTGAATGCGGAGGTGCTGTCCGTTCGGCACTTGGTCATCGGTGATTTGGATCACACGAGTACGACTCCATCATCCCCGTTCCCTTGAACGCTTCCACACGCGATCTACAAGTGGTATGTAGATGCATCTCTATCCTATCACTCGTTGCTTAGATGAACTCATAGATGGATCTTGGTGAAACCGTAGGAATTTTTTTTAATTTTCTGCAACGTTCCCCAACAGTGGCATCATGAGCTAGGTCTATGCGTAGTTCTGTATTGCACGAGTAGAACACAATTTTGTTGTGGGCGTAGATCTTGTCAACTTGCTTGCCACTACAAGTCTTTTCTTGCTTCAGCGGTATTGTGGGATGAAGCGGCCCGGACCGACCTTACACGTACGCTTACGTGAGACGGGTTCCACCGACTGACATGCACTAGTTGCATAAGGTGGCTAGCGGGTGTCTGTCTCTCCCACTTTAGTTGGAGCGGATTCGACGAAAAGGGTCCTTATGAAGGGTAAATAGAAGTTGAAAAAATCACGTTGTGGTTATTCATGGGTAATAAAAGGTTCTTGCTAGAACCCAATTGCAGCCACGTAAAAGATGCAACAACAATTAGAGGACGTCTAACTTGTTTTTGCAGCAATTGTCATGTGATGTGATATGGCCAGAAGTTGTGATGAATGATGAATGATATATTGTGATGTATGAGATCATGTTCTTGTAATAGGAATCACGACTTGCATGTCGATGAGTATGGCAACCAGCAGGAGCCATAGGAGTTGTCTTTATTTTGTATGACCTGCGTGTCATTGAAGAACGCCATGTAAATTACTTTACTTTATTGCTAAACGCGTTAGCCATAGAAGTAGAAGTAGTCGTTGGCGTGACAACTTCATGAAGATACGATGATGGAGATCATGGTGTCATGCCGGTGACGAAGATGATCATGGAGCCCCGAGGATGGAGATCGAAGGAGCTATATGATATTGGCCATATCATGTCACTACTTTATATAATTGCATGTGATGTTTATTATGTTTATGCATCTTGTTTACTTAGAACGACGGTAGTAAATAAGATGATCCCTTATAATAATTTCAAGAAAGTGTTCCCCCTAACTGTGCGCCGTTGCTAAAGTTCGTCGTTTCGAAGCACCACGTGATGATCGGGTGTGATAGATCCTTACGTTCACATACAACGGGTGTAAGACAGTTTTACACATGCAGAAACACTTAGGGTTAACTTGACGAGCCTAGCATGTACAGACATAGCCTCGGAACACAAGAGATCGAAAGGTCGAACATGAGTCGTATGGAAGATACGATCAACATGGAGATGTTCACCGATGATGACTAGTCCGTCTCACGTGATGATTGGACACGGCCTAGTCGACTCGGATCGTGTAACACTTAGATGACTAGAGGGATGTCAATCTGAGTGGGAGTTCGTTATATAATTTGATTAGATGAAATTAATTATCATGAACTTAGTCTAAAGTCTTTGCAAAATATGTCTTGTATATCAAATGGCCAACGCTCATGTCAACATGAACTTCAACGCGTTCCTAGAGAAAACCAAGCTGAAAGATGATGGCAGCAACTATTCGGACTGGGTCCGGAACCTGAGGTTCATCCACATAGCAGCCAAGAAAGATTATGTCCTAGATGCACCGCTAGGTGAAGCACCCATCCCAGAGAACCAAGACGTTATGAACACTTGGCAATCACGTGCTGATGATTACTCCCTCGTTCAGTGCGGCATGCTTTACAGCTTAGAACCGGGGCTCCAAAAGCGTTTTGAGCGACACGGAGCATATGAGATGTTCGAGGAGCTGAAAATGGTTTTTCAAGCTCATGCCCGGGTCGAGAGATATGAAGTCTCTGGCAAGTTCTATAGCTGTAAGATGGAGGAAAATAGTTCTGTCAGTGAGCACATACTCAAAATGTCTGGGTTGCACAACCGTCTGTCCCAGCTGGAGATCAACCTCTCGGACGAGGTGGTCATTGACAGAATCCTTCAGTCGCTCCCACCGAGCTACAAGAGCTTTGTGTTGAACTAAAATATGCAGGGGATGGTGAAGACCATTCCTGAAGTATTTTCAATGCTGAAGTCAGCAGAGGTTGAAATCAAGAAAGAACATCAAGTGTTGATGGTCAATAAGACCACTAAGTTCAAGAAGGGCAAGGGTAAGAAGAACTTCGAGAAGGACGGCAAAGATGTTGCCGCGCCCGGTAAGCCAGTTGCCGGTAAGAAGTCAAAGAATGGACCCAAGCCTGAGACTGAGTGCTTTTATTGCAAAGGGAAGGGTCACTGGAAGCGGAACTGCCCCAAATACTTAGCGGATAAGAAGGCCGGCAACACTAAAGGTATATTTGATATACATGTAATTGATGTGTACCTTACCAGTACTTGTAGTAACTCCTGGGTATTTGATACCGGTGCCGTTGCTCACATTTGTAACTCACATCAGGAGCTGCGGAATAAGCGGAGACTGGCGAAGGACGAGGTGACGATGCGCGTCGGGAATGGTTCCAAGGTCGATGTAATCGCCGTCAGCATGCTACCTCTACATTTACCTACGGGATTAGTTTTAAACCTCAATAATTGTTATTTAGTGCCAAGTTTGAGCATGAACATTGTATCTGGATCTCGTTTGATACGAGATGGCTACTCATTTAAATCCGAGAATAATGGTTGTTCTATTTATATGAGAGATATGTTTTATGGTCATGCCCCGATGGTCAATGGTTTATTATTAATGAATCTCGAACGTAATGTTACACATATTCATAGTGTGAATACCAAAAGATGTAAAGTTGATAACGATAGTCCCACATACTTGTGGCACTGCCGCCTTGGTCACATTGGTGTCAAGCGCATGAAGAAGCTCCATGCTGATGGACTTTTAGAGTCTCTCGATTATGAATCATTTGACAGGTGCGAACCATGCCTCATGGGAAAAATGACCAAGACTTCATTCTCCGGAACAATGGAGCGAGCAACCAACTTGTTGGAAATCATACATACTGATGTGTGTCGTCCAATGAGCGTTGAGGCTCACGGAAGATATCGTTATGTTCTCACTCTCACTGATGACTTGAGTAGATATGGGTATGTCTACTTGATGAAACACAAGTCTGAGACCTTTGAAAAGTTCAAGGAATTTCAGAATGAGGTAGAGAATCAACGTGACCGAAAGATAAAGTTCCTACGATCAGATCGTGGAGGAGAATACTTAAGTCACTAATGTGGTACACACTTAAGAAAATGTGGAATCGTTTCACAACACACGCCGCCTGGAACACCTCAGCGTAACGGTGTGTCCGAACATCGTAATCGCACTCTATTGGATATGGTGCGATCTATGATGTCTCTTACCGATTTACCGCTATCATTTTGGGATACGCTCTAGAGACAGCTACATTCACTTTAAATAGGGTTCCGTCTAAATCCGTTGAGACGACACCGTATGAATTATGGTTTGGGAAGAAACCTAAGCTGTCGTTTCTAAAAGTTTTGGGGATGCGATGCTTATGTCAAGAAACTTCAACCTGAAAAGCTCAAACCCAAGTCGGAAAAATGCGTCTTCATAGGATACCCTAAGGAAACCATTGGGTATACCTTCTACTCAAGATCCGAGGGCAAGATCTTTGTTGCCAAGAACGGATCCTTTTTGGAAAAAGAGTTTCTCTCGAAAGGAGTAAGTGGGAGGAAAGTAGAACTCGATGAAGTACTACCTCTTGAACCGGAAAGTAGTGCAGCTCAGGAAAATGTTCCTGTGGTGCCTACACCGACTGGAGAGGAAATTAATGATGATGATCAAGGTACTTCGGATCAAGTTTCTACTGAACTTCATAGGTCCACAAGGACACGTTCCACACCAGAGTGGTATGGCAACCCTGTCCTGGAAATCATGTTGTTAGACAACGGTGAACCTTCGAACTATGAAGAAGCGATGGCGGGCCCAGATTCCAACAAATGGCTAGAAGCCATGCAATCCGAGATAGAATCCATGTATGAAAACAAAGTATGGACTTTGACTGACTTGCCCGATGATCGGCGAGCGATAGAAAACAAATGGATCTTTAAGAAGAAGACGGACGCGGATGGTAATATCACCATGTATAAAGCTCGACTTGTCGCTAAGGGTTATCGTCAAGTTCAAGGGGTTGACTACGATGAGACTTTCTCTCCCGTAGCGAAGCTTAAGTCCGTCCGAATCATGTTAGCAATTGCCGCATACTATGATTATGAGATATGGCAAATGGACATCAAAACGGCATTCCTTAACGGTTATCTTAAGGAAGAGTTGTATATGATGCAGCCAGAAGGTTTTGTCGATCCTAAGAATGCTAACAAAGTATGCAAGCTCCAGCGATCCATTTATGGGCTGGTGCAAGCATCTCGGAGTTGGAACATTCGCTTTGATGAGATGATCAAGGCGTTTCGGTTTATGCAGACTTATGGAGAAGCCTACGTTTACAAGAAGGTAAGTGGGAGCTCTGTAGCATTTCTCATATTATATGTAGATGACATACTTTTGATGGGAAATGATATAGAATTCTTGGGCAGCATTAAGGCCTACTTGAATAAGTGTTTTTCAATGAAGGACCTTGGAGAAGCTGCTTACATATTAGGCATCAAGATCTATAGGGATAGATCAAGACGCCTCATAGGATCAGTCCAAGAAGTTCAAAATGGATCAGTCCAGGAAAGGGTTCTTGCCTGTACTGCAAGGTGTGAGATTGAGCTCGGCTCAATGCCCGACCACGGCAGAAGATAAAGAAGAGATGAGTGTCATCCCCTATGCCTCAGCCATAGGATCTATTATGTATGCCATGCTGTGTACCAGACCAGATGTAAACCTTGCCGTAAGTTTGGTAGGAAGGTACCAAAGTAAACCCGGCAAGGAACACTGGACAGCGTTCAAGAATATCCTGAAGTACCTGAAAAGGACAAAGGACATGTTTCTCGTTTATGGAGGTGACTAAGAGCTTGTCGTAAAGGGTTACGTCGACGCTAGCTTCGACACAGATCTGGATGACTCTAAGTCACAAACCGGATACATGTATATGTTGAATGGTGGGGCAGTAAGCTGGTGTAGCTGCAAGCAGAGCGTCGTGGCAGGATCTACATGTGAAGCGGAGTACATGGAAGCCTCGGAGGCAGCGCATGAAGCCATTTGGGTGAAGGAGTTCATCACCAACCTAGGAGTCATACCCAAGGCGTCGGGGCCGATCAAACTCTTCTGTGACAACACTGGAGCTATTGCCCTTGCCAAGGAGCCCAGGTTTCACAAGAAGATCAGGCACATCAAGCGTCGTTTCAACTCCATCCGTGAAAATGCTCAAGATGGAGACATAGATATTTGCAAAGTACATACGGATCTGAATGTCGCAGATCCGTTGACTAAACCTCTTTCGCGAGCAAAACATGATCAACACCAGAACTCTATGGGTGTTCGATTCATCACAATGTAACTAGATTATTGACTCTAGTGCAAGTGGGAGACTGTTGGAAATATGCCCTAGAGGCAATAATAAAAGGATTATTATTATATTTCCTTGTTCATGATAATTGTCTTTTATTCATGCTATAATTGTATTATCCGGAAATCGTAATACACGTGTGAATACGTAGACCACAATACGTCCCTAGTAATCCTCTAGTTGACTAGCTTGTTGGTCAACAGATAGTCATGGTTTCCTGACTATGGACATTAGATGTCGTTGACAACGGGATCACATCATTAGGAGAATGATGTGATGGACAAGACCCAATCCTAAGCATAGCACAAGATCGTGTAGTTCGTTTTGCTAGAGCTTTTCCAATGTCAAGTATCTCTTCCTTAGACCATGAGATCGTGTAACTCCCGGATACCGTAGGAGTGCTTTGGGTGTACCAAACGTCACAACGTAACTGGGTGACTATAAAGGTGCACTACAGGTATCTCCGAAAGTGTCTGTTGGGTTGACACGGATCGAGATTGGGATTTGTCACTCCGTATGACGGAGAGGTATCTCTGGGCCCACTCGGTAATGCATCATCATAATGAGCTCAAAGTGACCAAGTGTTTGGTCACGGGATCATGCATTACGGTACGAGTAAAGTGACTTGCCGATAACGAGACTGAACGAGGTATGGGGATACCGACGATCGAGTCTCGGGCAAGTAACGTACCGTTTGACAAAGGGAATTGTATACGGGGTTGATTGAATCCTCGACATCGTGGTTCATCCAATGAGATCATCGAGGAGCATGTGGGAGCCAACATGGGTATCCAGATCCCACTGTTGGTTATTAACCGGAGAGCCGTCTCGGTCATGTCTGCATGTCTCCCGAACCCGTAGGGTCTACACACTTAAGGTTCGGTGACGCTAGGGTTATTAGGAAGACTTTTATGTGATTACGAATTTTGTTCGGAGTCCCGGATGAGATCCCGTATGTCACGAGGAGTTCCGAAATGGTCCGGAGGTGAAGATTTATATATGGGAAGTTGTCATACGGACACCAGAAAGTTTTGGGGGCATATCGGTATTGTACCGGGGCCACCGGAGGGGTTCCGGGGGTCCACCGGGAGGGGCCACCTCTCTCGGAGGGCCTCATGGGCCGTAGGGGACAGGGAACCAGCCCCTGGAGGGCTGGGCGCGTCCCCCCTTGGGCCCATGCGCCTAGGGTTGGGGGAAACCCTAAAGGGGGCGCCCCC